>NC_090888.1:3204170-3221670 GCF_036669925.1 Montipora capricornis | reverse complement strand
CGACAAAGCTTAACCATTTATAATCCAATTTAAATTTCCAAGTTTTACAGACAATGATAAAGACCGAAGTTCCACTTTTTCATTACCTCGCACTGGGGACAAAGGCATTAAAGAACAAAATAATTCCCAATCCAAATAGCAATGAAACTAAGGAGATAGCCTCTTTCCTGTAAAGAGAGAAACAAACCCATGACTGTATCATTAAAAATGCCATTTACCGTCTCAGCTGAGATTACAGTCACAACATCTTGCTTCAAAAAGATTGAGAAATTCATCTGAGACCTGACAGTCACTATTCCCTAAAAGAGGTGGGCAAAGAGTTTCTGGCATTGTGGTCCGTCCTTGGAAAGAGAACTCTGTAATAGATGAAGCTTGCTCTGCTCTACTAGGACCCTCCCTATCTGCATCATGCTACAGCCGGTAGCATTAACACTTAAGGCCCCATTTACAAGTAAAATCATCTGGCATTAAGCAGCGTAAAATCTTTAAGTGCCATTCTTGTCTTTGAGCAGATGTAGATGTTCTTAACCCCTCTGCCCCTAAACTGGTCATTGCAGAGTAAAATCTCTAAGGGCACGTTCGATTGACCCTATTCCGGAATAAGAATATGTGAAGTGATGATTAAAACGGTATGTTTGGTGCGTTTCGAAGCAGCAAGGTTGATCAAAATGTTTAAAATGGCATTTTAGCAGATGTTTGACAACTTTAATGTGAATCTCCGCAAAAACGAAGGATTTCTAACTTATATTCCATGTATTCCTATTCCGGAATAGGGTCAATCGAACGCGCCCTAAGTGTTACACCCAGAAGAGAAGGGATTTTAAACTACAAAGGTATCACACAGGCATCACTTACCGATACATGGAGGATCTTACATAGTAAAATGCATCATTGCACCAGGTCAACAACAATGACAGCAGCCCCTGTGAAAGCAAGGTAATCTTATAATAATTGCATTTGTATTTATAAAAAGCCCTTTGTTCAAAATTGATTTAGGACAACATTTTGATGTTAAAAAAAAGCAAGAGTGTAATCAAACAACGTTTTTTCATCTTCAAGGTAGCAAGTTCAAATGAAAATCTTTAAAAATTAATAATGATGATTTTTAATACAAAACCCAACAATCATTTATCTATTTTAAAAAACTTTCACTCATAATCAAAATGAGTGTTCTTTAAAACAATATACAACGTTCAAGTGAAGCTATGATCCTTGCAGTTACAGTATAAACAATTTTTACAATTGCGTAAAGAAGCCTGAAAATTTCAGGACTTCAACGGGGTTTGAACCCGTGACCTCGTGACCTCGTGGTACCGGTGCGACGCTCTAACCAACTGAGCTATGAAGCCACTGACATTGCGAGCTGGTCATTTGTGGGTTTCAATGTTCCCATAAGGAATTAATCAACAATGAAATGATATATGAAATGGATCATATATGAACTGTAGATATCAAATCAAGTGAAACTTGCGTTTATAACTGCGAGGATCATAGCTTCACTTGATTTCATATCCGCTGTTCATATATATATATCATCCATTTCATATATCATTTCATCATTAATATACAACGTTATTGTTACTTACTGGAGCATGTTCATTATGTATGAATGGAAGCCTTGAAGTGTAGCGTAGTTTCCCCTCTCCTGATAACAAGTCATTTAACATGACCACAAGTCGCGCTTTTGTTAGTGACAGCTCTCCATCTGACACACACCAACCTGTCCGCAGCCAATCATATCTTATTTCTTTCTTTCCTTTGTTCCAAATAATTACTACCTAAAGAAACAGAAAAAATGAAACTTTGGTCAAACTAATGAAACTTTTTCCCTTGCTAAAATGTTTTTGAAAATAAACTGTAGTGGCCAGAGACTGTGTGCTTGAACACTTGGTGATAATTCTTGTCAATAAACTAAAATAAACAATGTGCCACAGTTGCCTTGACTGTTAGCAGATGATGTCCTTATCAAAGTGTACCTGTAGCTTGCCCTATACAACTCACATTCCCATCTTTTAGGAAACATTATGGATTCCTGTACCTAAACTCAAGCTGATTGCAAACATCACCAAGAGGTAGAAAAGAGTGCAAGAGATCTTGCAGTCATCTGCTGAATCCCATGCAGTCTTAAATTGTTTTCTAATACATGTAATTATTGTGTCACTCAATGATTACCGGTAAGTAAAATCAATGTAAATTTTACCTTTGGTGCAGTGGAGTTATCAGCACATGTATCCTCCTTCATGCCATCTTTAAAACCATTAATAATAAATTCCTTTTGCACATCTTCATAAAGATAAAGGAATTGAATGCGTTGCTCATTTTGGTATTTTTTGTCTTTTGCTAATAATCTCAGGATAAGCTTTTCTTTCTCGTGTTGGCCTTGCTTTGTGAAAAGGACAACACACAGTCTGAAATAGGAAAGAACAATAAGATATAAATTATTAATAATAATAGTCTGTCTTGACTGACCAATCAATCAGTCAGTCAATCAATCAATCAATCAATCAATCAAATTGAACCAATTGAGTGACCAATCAGTAAGTGAGTGACACAGTCAGTAAAGTATTCTGTCAGTCAGTTACTTGGTTGGTTGATAAGTCAACAAGCAGATCTTACAATGTAAATAAAAAGAGAGGATTATAACAGCTTTTAGCTTTCAATAATAATTTATAACATTGGCTCTATATGTCAAGTATTTCGTCAACACTCACAAGAAAATCTTGAAGTAGAATCATATCAGGCACTCAATGGGTAGCTCCTTGTTTTACAATATAACACTACTATTTGGTAGCTAACTCACTCCTCTTCCATAGCACGTTTTTACTGAGATTGTCACTCATCTAGGAGATAGTGTCATTGAAATTTTTGATAACCAATGCCTGAAGCACACATGGAGACTTGTGAATTTTACAGCGTTAAGCCTTAGACACCCAAACCAGCCAGACTTAGTATTTCACTCTGTCTAATGCCAGATGATTTTACCCATCAATGGGGAACCCCCCGGGAGTCAATGGGTTAAATATCAATTACCTTCGCTGTGATCTAAATCTCTCCTCAGGACAAAGGTCATGAAACAAGCTTCGTGATGAAAGCCTTGGAAGGTACAAATACTTGTGACTTTCCACCACTTCCCGAAGTTTTCCACTTTTCAGTTCTGATGCCTAAAAATGAACATGACTTAAGTTTCACATACCCAAGGGATGGGTGAGTGGGGGTAACAATCCAGTCTCCTTGGGGATAGAGTTAGAGGACAATGCACTTCACCTGGTAATAATAATTAAGTATTTCAGACCTCCTCATCTATGGGATATGGACTTGGATGAAAACAGGGCTGACATTTCAGATACCAATGCAGGGAACAGCTGAAATAAGTGGTTGACATTTCGGACCTCTTAGGGGAGAGCGTTATTAATTTAATTAAGTAGGTGGTAGGGACACAGTGATTACTACAAAAAGCTGTCTCTTTGGGGTTTGACTTGGTGAGTACAAATTACAAGTTGCTTGCCCTTTGGCCTTTTGGGTTAGAAAACAAAGTAAACTGAATTAATTAAATATTACCCCCGGTAAGTGCTCTTGTTTGAAAGTCATTTTGGTCATAAAAGACATCAAAGATCACACAAAATTTCTCTTTATTTACTGTAACTTTCACCACAACTGTGGTGGGGGTCGCACAACAGAGCGAGGCTCCAAATTAAGTGCGCCCTTTTTACCCTCCCAACCATGATAATTATACCACAGAAGACAGACCACAACACTGGGAACTACATGCCCTACTCTTTACGAAAAGTGTGCGGGTTCTTTTACGTCACACAGGATTACGAACATTGAAGGGTTGTGAGACGGGACCTCCGGCTTATCGTCCTTATCCGAGAAGACTAGAGAGTCTAACCATTTGCAGATGTAATTGCAAAGGCAGCACTTTCTCCTCAGTTATTTTAAAGACCCTGAGTGTTGGTCCGGCCGGAGTTGAACTCACGACCTCCTGCGTGACAGCCCGGTGCTCAACCAACTGAGCCACCGGTGCGCGGAGAAATTTGTTATCAATTTGCATAAAACGCTTCTATTTTGCTTCATGAATTATGAATGAGGTTAAAGGGGACAAGTGACATTTTGCTCTTACTGTGACTACAACATCTGGTGCAGCTGCATCGTCTTTAAAGATCATAACTGTCGTTTCTTCAGAGTTCGCATGGAATCTCTTCCTGATGGATTCTGCAGAGCTGTCTTTTAATGAAACAAAGCCAAATGACTGTTGCTTATGACTGCTAAAAGCAACAAGCTGATAGAGTAGTGAAGGCAAAAGTTTTTGTGAGAAGAGAACTACACCAGGTTTGTTTGTTCCACTTGTATCCAGGAAAGAATCCAAATTCTGTTTTGTTACCTAGATGAAAAATTAAAAGTTTAGAAAAGTTCAACATGATTTTGTGGTTTTCTACACGTACCTCATAAATTTAATATGCTTTGCTGAAACAATGCCTTAAAATGACACTAAGTACAGTAGGTACAAAATTTCAATTGCAATATGAAAGTAAGTTAAAAAAACGTTTCTATTCAAAGATGAAACTTAAAAAATAGCGCTTAAAGGGCAAAATGATGTAACTTAAAAAATTAAAATGAAACATTGCAATAATGCCCTTACTCTTCTACAAATCAAAACAAGTTGAAAACAAAAAGCATTTACCATTTGAATCAGTCCACCAGGGAACAATCCAGTTACAAAATCTTTCAATCTTCGCTTGGTAACCGATCCACTGTAGAATGAAATGTATCCATTTATAACACCAATGATGCTTGGAACATGCCTTATGCCCAAAGCGTCAGCAAGACGTGGACTACTGTTTATGTTGACTATGCCGATTCCCATGCCATTCTTTTTCATGCCATGTGTTGTATCTTCCCATATCTCTTCAATTTGTGCACCTGTCAACACATAAGCACATGTATCATAAACTTTTCTATTATTTTTAGTGGTACTCCTATAGACATTGTTTTTTTCTTTATTTATTTGTTTGAGCAGGTTGAAGTTTTGGCAGCTATTCAGCTGATGTGGACCTGCTATACCGACATACCCATATACTAACAGAGTACAGCCACAATACCGGGAACTTAACTCTACTGTTCTCGAATAGTGTGCGGGTTCTTTAACATCCCACAGCGAACTAATGAACATGGAAGATATTTGTGAGATGGGGTTGATGATTTATAGTCCTTATTGGAGAAGACTTGAAAGTCTAACCATTTGCGGATGTTAGTACGTGTACAAAGGCAGCACTTTCTCCTCAGTTATTTAAAGACCCTGAGTGTTGGTCAGGCCGGAGTCGAACTCATGACCTCCCGCATGGCAGCCCGGTGCTCAACCAACTGAGCCACCGTTGCACGGTGTACATTTTTTATCTACCTCTCATGGCTTCGTAAGTTGAAGGGATGCATGGCTCTATCATTTAATTAACACTTCATTGCTTTTCGAGTGGGATTTAGAGCACAGAGCTGAGTAGTTTAAATGGAAATGGCTTAGAGGTTTCCCACCCATAGTCAAAAAATTGCAAAGTTAACATGAAACTAGACGATATGACAAAAACAAGTTCTTTGATGTTCTTTCCATGAATTAATGCATCTGCATAACCACTGATGTAAGGATGGACATTTCTTTTAAAACATTCACTCACAGGCGAAACACCAGTCTGCAATAAATTTTATCAAATATGGCTTTTCACTGCTCATTGGTAGAATGGTCTTGTAGTATGTTCTATAGTCGATTTGTCCAGGTCTTGACCAACTGTTCTGGAAAGGCATTCCATTGAAAAAGAAGCTAAAGCCACTATGAGGATCAAAAAATGGACTTCCTTGTTTTTGACCATTTCTTGGTTGCGTCGTAGTGCCGTACAAATCAAAGTGCTGCTTCTTTTCCTTATCAGACAAAATCTGGAAAAGTAAAATTTCATCAATATATTGACAGATAACCTGACTTTGAAGAATACATTGATATTGGTCTGGTAAAGGAGAGGAGATTGCCGTGTGCAAGTTAATTTTCCAATATAAGCATCTCACCTCATGAGCTTCATTTATTTTAATAAACATTTCTTGTGCTTCCGGATCATCATTCTTGTCAGGGTGCCTACCGTATAATAAAGGAAAAAAGAAATTTTAAACCTGTCAAGGCACAAACGAGTATTATTTAGTAGTCATAGCTAGATTTGCAAGAGTCTTGCTGAAACAAAATGACAGTGATTTTTCAGGCTTTAAATGTAGCTGGTCAATTCCGTCAACAAGGTAAATTACTATCCAGCAGACAAATCCTAGTAGGAAATCCAATGATACACTATAGTTTCTCCTGGATAAGCTTCAGTAACTTCAAAAGTAATTTCCCTTTTGCAGAATCCAGTGCGAGGGAAAATTTACCTTTACAGAAAATAGAAACAAAGGGACTTTGGGAACAAAAAACTGATCTGAAAAAGAGGAATTCGAAGGCAATGTTACCAGTTTCTGGCCATTTTCTTGTAAGCTTTTTTTATGTCGTCGTTGCTTGCAGATCGAGGAACACCCAGTATCTTGTAAGGGTCTTCATCAGCATCCAACGATTCTAGACACGATGGAAATTGAATCAGAATCAAGCCAAACAGCAAAAGATGCCTTAAAAACAAAGTAGTTTTCATTTAGAAGTCTTGGAGATGAAAACAGAAGATGACAACAACTTCGTCGATTTTCGAGAATATCAGATTAATTTCTTCATGGAGAAATCCGCTGAGGAGTCAATAAACTGCGCCAACGGAATGTCCTGTCAGCTGTTATCCCCATGTGGCTATGCTCTTCTCCCAAGAGACAAATGTCCACGTGATCAAACTTGTAAATTTCGAGGTTCGCCATTTTTCTCTCGTCTCAACCCAACGAAGAACTTTGCTAAGCTCTTGCAGCATCAGCTGAAACTGTTATCAGGTACCTTTGCTGTTATACAAAGGTTTTTTCAATGACCTTTAACCTGTGTCTTTGGTTTTGTCAAAAATTAAAGCTGCCTGCGGTGCTCAGCAGCGAATCACGACCAACTACATACATAGTACTGAGAATTTTTTATCGTGTAACAACGCATTTTGTTTGAGATCTGCATGGGTATCATTCCTTCCCACGCCCGAAGTTTTAATTGAATGGAACCCTGAAAAAAGCAATAAAATCTGAGACGATCTTATTAATATTTTCCCCTGCAGAATTGCAATCAGGATGTCGGAAACGTTAACTTTTGGACCTGAATGGTGAGTTGACGCAAGAAAAAATCACAGTCACTTGTTTGGTTGTTTGCCAATTGTTTCGAAGTGCAACTTAATGTAACGAAATTATTTTTTGTCAGTACCGGATGCTTTGTTGTTGTTGTGTCTTTTGCTTATCCACTTCAGCTGATTGATAATTTTCAGCTGATTTAAATTAAACCCTACGTACTTTGCGAGGGTAATCCTTCAAGACAAATTAAGTTTCGCGCTATCTTGGTAAAGCTTACATGCTCTTAAATACGCTTTATTATGAGCTAAACTTTTTATCGCCGACAATCGTTTATTTGACACGCTAACATCTGTAGACATCTAAACTTCTGAAACTTTGTGCATGCATTATTTCTTTTAGCAAATGTGACCAAAGTGTCCACCACAGGATTTTTCTTCGTTCAAAAGGTTTTGAAAAAATTAACTTAGATAATGAAGTGTCAATAATTTAAGTTGAACGGTCTTGCAGCCAATTTTTATGCACTCTCAGAAAACGTTGGCACAACTGACCTTACTTGAGCATGGTGGTAATTTTAGCTGTGCAAAGCAAACCAGCAGTGATGTGTTCACCAGTCCAAAATATTTTGCTATGTTTATTACTTATCAATTAGACCCGTAGCCCTTGCGGGCTACAGGTCAATAGCCCATGAGGCAAAGCCAAATGGGCTATTGACCCGTGGCCCTTGAGGGCGAAAGGTCTAATTGTGTTAGTATCACCCAACTAGTCGGAAAGAAAAGGCAATAATAAAGTTAGCAAATGCAAGTTGAAGAAATATTTATTTGGGAGTAAAACAAAAAAAAGCGTCACGCTTTTCGCCACTTGAGGACTATTACTAATAGTCCTCTAGTAGCGTAGCCAATCAAAATGTAGGATTTGCATTAGTCCACTAGTTGGGTGATACATTTTAAACAATTATTGTTTAGAATGTATCAGTGTCCTGCCCCTCCCCCCCAGAAAAAGATTGCTAGATTTTGTGCCAGTGTAAAAAAAGTACATTGGCTTTGGTAAGGTGAATTACGCAGCACAAGGAGGGCAGCCACATTCCTTTTAAGCTTTTAATATATCATTGAATTTTTCCCTTCCAGGCTCCGTGCCCTGTCAAGTGGAAACAGTGTCACATCCCCTCCCCCCTCCCCTGGTCCCAAGTACAAACTTGCTGAACATCGTTATGGTAAGGAGGAGATGCTGGCTTTATTCAATGAGGAAGTAAAGATTCCAGAAGAGCTGGAGATGTTTGAATCCGTCTGTAGAACTAGACCCGTTCTTCCTTTGGCATTCCAGCCCTTGACTGAAGAGGAGCAGGTATTGCATGGCTGCATTTTTTTTCTTGTGGTATTTCTTATTTTTCTTCTTAATTTTGTTTTGTTACAGCCATCAGACAGAATACCTAATAGTATATTAACCTGCAGAGTGATTTTGTCACTCAAAGGAAAGTTTAAGAGCAACTGCTGCCATAGCATCTCCACTTAGTGGATAGCCTGCGAGCAGGCTCTCTCTCCTCGGTGGGAGAGAAGGAGAGCCTGCACGCATCCCTTTGAATTTTGAATGCCGCCTCCTGATGTCACGCTGAGAGAGCTGTCAAAAATTAGCCAATCAGCGCGCACCCGAAGTAAACATTGAAAAAAGAACAGAAAACAGAAAGCCACCCGTTGTGTATTTCAATTTGCTCAAGGCAGAAACTCAAAAAAAAACTGTAAAGGAAGGAAGACTTCGCCAGAAAAGCCTATAACAACTATTGCTGATGCTGTAAAGCGTAGCTGAATATTCATTACGGTAATTCGTCGAAGTCCCTTCCGCGGAAAAAATGTTTCGTTCCTTTGGGGAAAAATTAAGCACACAAACTTCAAACGACGGGAATCGTAATAGAGAAATAATTCGTTTTCCCTGACCGCATCTCCTCTGTGTGAGAATCGTCGACCACAACTGCTGCCAAATTTCGGTAAAGCGAAGCGGGGTTATCTTTTTTAATTTATTTTAATGAATCAAGACATTACCTACATTACAATATTCTAATACCTACACCAATTTATTTCAAAGGTTTATTGAGTATTTGCGGAGTTACGAGGAGATCGAGCAATCATTTGTGGAGTCGCCTTTTCGGCTTAACCAAATACTTGCTAAAATCGTGTAGAGTTCCTCTATCGTTCTCTATCGTTAAATCAGCAACAGAGGCAGCCGAAAGGCCCATTTTTGTCCAAATGTGATCAGCGATAATGCTTTGTCGAGGACAGGAAACTACCACGGTGACATGAAGTCGCCCTCATTGTATTTTGGCCGCTACGAAAAACAGTTGGGAAATAAGCCTTTTTCCGAATCCTGTGGATAACAGAGATAGAACTTCCTTCCTTCCAGTAGAGAAGCCATTGCATCGCGTCGCCCGACCTTTAATTATGTAAAGTTATGGTAAATTGCAACATTCTACAATTTTCTCAGACGCATTTCTGACCACCTCATCTCTGCGAAGCGAAGAGGCTTTCTTATTGTCGGAGCTTGTCACTGGTGACGTCACGAGGTAATTTCATTTCAGCCAATCAGTATTTTGCGTCCAAAATTTGGACGCGACATTCAGAATACAAAGCCTTGCGGGCAGGCTCTCATTCTACCCCCAACCCCAGTCCCTCGGAGGGCCTGCTCGCAGGCTACTTAGTGGAGAGTTGTTTCTAGTGCTGCTAGCGACATCCCCGATATACAAATAAAGAAAACAATTAGCTGTCCTTTTATCAGATAAACATGTGTATCTTTGTAATTGTACGTCTTTGCAAACTGTACTTTGTTTCCGGCTTGTGTTATTATATCAAAACTCTTTTGTAGGCATACCCATTGGTTTTGGGTGGGGCAGAGTCCCAGGAACTTGCTGTGACTCACTGTGACTGTTTCTACAAAATTAATATGTTCCTACATTCCACCTACACATCACATAATGACTTTCTTCTGATTTTCGTAATAGATTGGTCTTTTCACAAGGGAACAATGTTCCAATGTTAATTTGTGACCTCTCATGGGAAACGTACCTAAAGACTTTTGGTGAAACGGGTTACACACATGGCTCCTACATGGGAAACAGACAAGTTATAAAGCCATGCACAGGAGTGGTAATACAACAAGTAGTTGTCTTTGCAATAGTGGATGTCAAAAGCGGAAAGTAGGTCACAAGTCATAAGTTAAAATATCAATAGGCTTGAGCTTTAACTAGACAGACAAGCTGAAAGGACGATCTTTTGAGTGAGTTTGATCATTAAAAACAGTTTGCGAAAAGAAAATATGGAAATAGACCTAAACTTAATTGCACATTTCATCAGAAGATTGGCATTGAGTTGTTCAGTCGCAAGTTGAAAAATTGATTGTAGCATCAAAATATATCTTTCTCTGCGCTGCGGTGTATTCAAGCGAAAGGGAGTCAGTCAATTTTTTTTGCGCGGAATTGCAAATAGCAACAATGCATTTATAAGATTATAGTAAACTGCTGTCTTTTTCAAGGGCAAAATTTACGCTTGATGTTGATGGGGAGTAGTCTGAAGTCTGGGTCCATGGTGCGCAATTTTATTCCTACTGACCGCATTGTAGCCTACGATACACCTTTTACAATACTTTTAATGCACGGAAACTGAAACTGTTAGCGGCAGAGGATGATTACACCTTTTCTTACATCATAAAAATTTATCCTCAAAGCGCCTTGACTTAGTATCAACTCAAAATTGAAATCAATGAGTGATTAATTTATCAGCCATTAAAATGGTTGCAAAAATTGCACAAGCATGTTGCATCCTTTCCTTGAACGGATGACTAAACAGTGATTGAAAAACCAAGTTGTGTGAACAAGTGGATGTTTCTGCCACATAAAAAGAATGGAAAAATTTTCCACACGGGCTGGCAAGTCGTGCACACGAGTGAGCAAGGCCGTGTGCAGGGGTTAAAATTATTTCTGCATGGCAACCACACAGAATTCAGGTCACACACGGAAAGCTGTTAGGTACGTTTTACCTTGAGAGGTCACATTTTATTACTCTAATATCATACTTCTAATGTTGGTTGTCATCACATTTCAAATTTTGCCCACTGCATTTTAAGCAGCACATAGTCTACAGCTGTAGCTCTTTTGGCTGGTACAGTGTAGTGTTAAAACTTGAAACAAATAATTTGTTGTTATATGTGTGGTCATGATGTTGAAAAATGGAAGCCTTCTGTTGGTGTCAGCATTTGATGTACGAGCTTAAGTTAATAATGTCAGTAGCTTTGTTACAGTGTACCTGTGCATCATGACTGACTGTCAAATTTTGTATCTCATGGTGTGAAGAATCGATTCTTAATGTAAGAAATTGTAATCAAAATGAGAAAGTGTGCCATTTACATAAGGACTCAAATGTTATAATCTTTACATAATGTAAAACTGAAGACTTCTTAAAAGATACAGTGTAAGCGACAGCTTGATTATCCAGCCAACGCAACACTCGTTCTCCAGGTTGTAATGCTGTATGTGTGCGTGAGAAATTATTTGTTTGGTTTTGAAAAAGGTTCAATTGTATCTTTTTTCGTCTAAGCCTGACTTTATTTCATTTGGAGACCTGAAATTCAAACTTGTACGATTGTCTTCGTTTTATCATCGCCATTTTGGTTAAAAGTAGGTATTCCTTTCACATACATTGTATTATTGTTAAACTTGTCAAATTTCAATTTTAATCGCAACATTCTTTCGAGGCATCGGAGCCTTTGTCGGTACTATTTTGAGACCAAACGCACCGACGAATAATTTAAGAATGGTTTCTTTATTCATCGCTTTTCATCAGCAATAAATTGTTATATCATAGCAATTGCAGCAAAAGACATTTTCGCGTTGTTTTATCAGTCGTGCAATAGTCTACTTGACTTCCATAAATATTTTTTAATTGCAGCATGTTGATTACGCATGGAAAACAAATTTAAGAATAGACTGTAGTTAGTGGAGAAAAGAAGTCTATTACTTATCTTTGCATACAAATTTTAACAAATGCAAAACCAGCAAGCGAAACAAACTTTAAAAATGTTCGAACCATCTTTGCTTCAGTGCTCACGTTGCGCTTTCACGTGCAACTCTTTTCGCAGCGGGCGTCCACTCGTAATAAATTTGCATAACCACGCCGATATGCACCAATGATTACCCAGAGCACGAAAACAATCTTTTCAGTTTAGATCAAATAATTTTCGACTATTTCAGGGGTTTGATATCCTGGGTTCTTTCCTTGGAGTGTTTTTCTTTTTTGTGATTTGTTACACTAAACAACCTTAGAAAGTAATACTGCAGTAGGAAACCACAAGAAGTCGTAACTTGGTCACGCAAGGTTTTCGAGCCGTTCACCCTGAACATGTAAGCTTTCAGTTTGTAAATATTGTCAAAACCCTCTCCTGTTTGCAGGATATCGAAATAATAAATGAATAAATGTATGTTCCGTGCGCTGAGCTGCAAAAAACAAGCGGACATATTCTCCCATAAACTTAAATGTATAAAATGACAGCGAAGTCCACGCAAGTGGGACAAGCGTCGAACCTTCGAAACTTGTTCAGTTTCTGTTGTTCGGTGGGATTTCAACATTACATTCTACAATAGCTTATCGAAACACAAAGTCAACGGAAACCCAACTCTACTTTCCCGCGGCAACTTTGGAGCCTTGCCGTAAATTTCCCTCGGCAGAAAAGCGGCCTACCGCGGGAATACCGAGGGAAAGTCGCGACAGGGTGACGCGGCAATGACGCGGTAAAGGGGTCAATACTTCCAGGCGGTACTGTAAGGACGTTCATGCAAAAATCTTCCCACATTGAAATGTTTCATTTCTCGCCTGAAGTAAGGTCATAAAAAGCTTATTCCAAAAATGAAAAAAAAATTGGGGGTTCACTGACCCTCTTTCGGACAAAAAGGCAAGGGAAACATTTCGATAGGTGGGTCATCATAACGAGTTGTAGCCTCGTCTCCTCATCCGCCGAAAATCATAAAAATAATATGTTAGATTGAAAGTTTCTGTGCATAGAAATATAGGAGTGGGTTTTTTAGATAATTGCATGCTGCTAGGGACGTTGTTAAGAGTAGAGTTAAATCCTTGATGAGCAAGTGCTACCTGTTGTAACCACTTCCAGAATTCAGGACACAAGGAAGGAAAATTTAAAAAAAAAGGTAACTTCTTACATTTTGTAGATTGTAAGAAGGCGAATGATTTGTTGTAAAAAATAGGGGTCACCAATGATCCAAACGAGTAAAATCAATGTGATGTTGCAACGCTCTGGGAAAATTGTTTGTCATGATTTTGCATGACCTGTTAGGAAGGACTAGAACCCAAGACAGGAATGATCAATGAAAGGTCTTTGTAAAAAAAAAACTAAGTTCTTGAGCATAGCAACGAAGTTTCAAGCAGGCGTTATCTTTATTTGGTTAGTGTTTTGTATCATAATCTCTCCATTGCCATCATGCTCATCTTTTAGAGTGTGGATTTTGTGAAATATAATCTCTGACCATTTCCTCATAGGTATGCACTATTCAAGTGGATGAGGAAGACAATATAATTCTGCTCTATTTACATAAAAGTTAAGGAAAAGAACTTCAAAAACATGCATTCATTTTGAACTAAGAAGTTTGTAGCGTAATAAAAACATTTTCAAAAACCAACCTCATTAAATTCATGCAACGTCACTGACTAAAACTAACCTTCCTAGAGTTTTCAAAACTTTCAGCCACTACTCAATTTGCAACCTTTTCCAGCCTCCCAGTCCTTTCTCTTTAGTGTTTCATGATGAGTTGGAAATAAATGTGCCATTACTTTGCGGGCCTGGAAATTTTTCCGGGCGTATTTTGTCACCACAAGATCTTAACTGATGCTTGAAGTAATGCGTGGCATATTACAGTCGCGTTACCTGCGCAGTAAAAGTTGCGCACAAACAATTATCGTGAACCTCCTTAACCCTTAAGATGTGGGAGAAGTAGAGGCGAATAGTAAGCTCTCAAAAATAACAACATAATTAATGTTGTCACCGTATACTTGATTTCCAGAGAAACGCAGTGGGATCTGTGAACAGCAATGCAGTATTGAAGTTGATGGGGCGTGGTGGAACACGAGGAGCAGGTGCTCCTCGGGGAGCAGGGCGCGGAGGACTACGGGGTATTATTAATATTATCGTCATATCCACAAATCTTTGGTGATTTGATAAAACGGTTCCTGTTATGGCACAATATAATTTATGATCTGTGTTGTGTTCATCCACCCATAGGTCGTGGACGAGGTGATGGAGGATACGTACGACAGACATCTTACGAGGAAACCAGGGGTGAGGGGGGAGGGGGATTTGGGCGTGGCATGGACACTCGTAGGCAAGGGTGGAATGAAACCAGGTTGGTAGTGCTGTATTCTCTTACCTTAAAATTAGTAATGGTGATTGGTTATATTAACACAGTTGGTAGAGCAGGGGATTGCCATGTGAAATTTCATGGGGTGAACTCTATAAATAATAAATAACAGGTACAATATATTATATCTGTTGTGCACGAATTGGATGGTGTGGTCAGGAGGTAGTTTGACTGGTATAAACATTTTTTCCGCTCTCATCTGGACTCCAGCCCAAAATGTTCATAGGCGCAAGATCTGATAAACCATAACAATCATCAAAGTTTAATAATTAATAATTTTATGATTTATTCCTTTGAAACTTTATTTATTTAAAAGCGGTCGTGGAGGATTTGAAAGATCGCCAAGCCTAAGGGAATCAGGTTTGTTTCATTTTGGTTTGAGATCAACAATATTTTGGTAGTGGGGAGCACTAAAGTTATCCTAAGGAATGCCAGTGAGTTAACATTTCTGTCTATTAGCTGCAGGTCCATCAGGTCCAGGCAGAGGAGGCTATGATCCATCACTATTTCGTCCTCGATTGTCAAGTGACACTTCATGGGAAAGACCCGAAAGACGTTCAGACAGTGGGAACTGGAGATCAGGGGGGGCAGCTGTTGAAGATGATGATGGCTGGAGGATATCGGGTCAAAAATCCTCTGACAGATCTGAAAAATGGAGAGGTACTGTGAGGGGTAATAAGGCTCATTATTGTAATCAGCATCAGACAGGATTTGAATGAAACAAAACCAATGGTGATAAAATTGTGATATCCTTCTTTGTCCACATGGTTGTTTTAAAAGGAAGAAGTGAAGGAAATCTCTTCAGTTTGGATGATGGTGCTTTTGGAGTAAAAAAGACAAAAACCATTTCCAGCAATAGGCCAGTTTCGTATTCTAACGGTTGGACTTGATCTAGCATGAAATGGAGGCTAATGCGGGCAAATTAATTTGCATTTGAAAAGATGTGCCCGCATTAGCCTCCATTTCATGCTAGATCAAGTCCAGCCGTGAGAATTCGAAAATGGTCTATTTTTGGCAGATGAAAGTTGCCATGCTGAACCACTGGATGACTTCACATTGACAACAGAAGCACTCCATTATACAGGGCATCTGACAGGATGTGGCAATGCGGATCCACATAATTTCCTAAAATCTGCATCCTCCTCATAATTATGATATTTTCCACATAAAACTGAAGAAATGCCTGATATTAGTGATAAAGCAGCTGCTTACCATCCTTACAAACATAAAAGCCAAAGAGATTGACTATTTTGAAACGCCTATTTTCCTGAACATTGAAGAAATGTTGCCGTTTCCACACATTTTTGGCAATGAGCCTGGATACCAGTTTTGTAATAGGAACCCGCAATATATATACGTGTAAGAAACCGCTGAAAATGGTGATTGATTGATTGATTGAGAAAATGGATAGCGGGCCAACCACATTACAATTTTGCTCCGTATCTCCAAGTTGAAACAAAATTCATGATGAGAAACGAAATGATTTTTCATTGTTTTATTTACTTTAGCAAAAGTTGCGGCGAAATGCCAACTGCAAACCCTTTTTATTCAACGGTAAAAGCTGGTCTGCAATTGGCGACTCCTCCAGATTTTTTAATCGCAGAGGGAAACGTCACAATTTAGAATCTGGATTTACCATAAGCATGTAAATTCATTGGACAGGCCTAATTATTAGTTTTATAATTATTTCAATTTCTGCATAATCAACGCATGTTTATGCATAATATGGCCAAAAATTTCCGCGTAATCTTTAGTTTTTTTCCGCATCCTATCAGAAGCCCAGATTATAATAATTATTACAATCATCATTATTGTAAACTTATTACCATTAATCTTTCCATCAGGTGGCTTGACAAGGGGCAGGGGTTGTTGGCGAGGAGGACCAGAGATGTACAGAGAACGTGGCAGCCATCCAGATGAGGAGTGGCAAACAGCCCGGGGTAATCGACGATCTTATCATGACCAGGAGGACGTTCGGTGGGGTGCATTGACTGAACGTCTTCCCGAATGGAGTAATAACGACAGCGATGATCTTAACACTCTAGGCACTTTTGATTCGTCAGGAGCATTTGTTTCGCAAAAGGCAAGCATTATAAGTGTGACTTGTTATTTTTCTGAGCCTGTATTTTTATATTGATTCCATTACATTGTTTGTTCCGCCAGCAAAAGGAAGATAACGAAAGAAGTAAGGATGGAGGGAAATCAGATGAACAAAAAGAAAACACAGATAAAAATAGACGAAGCCAAGTAAGTATTTGCAAGAGCAAGTTTGGACCCTTACTTTGAGTGCAAACTTTAACTTGACCTGTGATGTGTCAAACTCCTTCCTGGGTGAAGAAGGAGTTAGACATGTTACAAGGCTCCCCTATGGCCATGCTATGGCCAAGTACAGAATAGTTTGTATGAGAGTTGGTTTTGGGTCTTTTACCATATTTACCCATGTATAAGTCGACCTTTTATAGCCTCAAAAGAAGCTCCAAAAATCGCCCTCGACTTATACACGGGTCAAAGATGTTGAGCCAAGTTCCAGCTAAGTAATCTATTCAAAATTAACATAATAATGTTGTCTTGGGCATAATGAACGCAATGGACAAAAGCCGACGTACATTGTAAAAGACTTCAAAATGAATGACAAAAGACTTCAAAACGAATGTAAGCATTCCAGTTGAAATAAAAAAGGATTTGTCCAACTCTAAATGTTGAAGATACTCACAAGCACAAATATGAAATAGACACTGGAAATTTTCGTTTTCCAAAGGCGGAAAGCTCTATAAGGCATTTCTGTTTCTTCGAATAAAACACGATCGTTCAACGGCTTAGTAACCTGGCGCAATACCTCGTGTTTGCGTGAAAATGCTGGTTGGTAATGATTGTTTTTTTATTCTT
>NC_090888.1:3186670-3199170 GCF_036669925.1 Montipora capricornis | reverse complement strand
CTCGCCTTTCAATGTTGATGTTTATGAGTTCCAATGCAAGAACTTGCCGGTAAACGCAACATTGAGGGGAAGGAGGGAGGAGGAGTGCGTTATCAATAGCTTGGATCCGAGTTACGTGCTTTTCAAGAAAGTGTTACAACTATTTATGACCGAGGTTGTAGATCAACTTGTTTCAACCTAGATCAGTTTGGGGCAGGTAAAAAGCACAGGTCACAGGCCATATTAAGTCACAGGTCATTGTTTTACCAATACAGAAACAACCCTAACCATTTACAAATGCTAACATTACTTGCTTAGGCCCAAAATCTTTTGTTTAGGCCTACGGTTACCTTAAATGAATGTTTAGCAGCCTTCTCAAAACCAGCCGGCTGCTGGCTCAACAAGCCGCCTCCTCTGGAGCTTTGACCGTCTCCATTCCAGGCGGAAAATATATTATTTTTGTTTTGTTACCGACAAGGAAACAAAAAGCTGAAAGAACACCGAAAAAGAAATTCCTCGATAATAATTTCTCGAATTTTTAAAAACACAAACGCCATTCCGATCTTTCTTCAATTACAAAAGCGGAAATATTTATCGCTTTTATCGGAGTATCGGGGAAAAAATGTCACGTTCACGTCAAGCATTTGACTGGCAATCGGAAAGTAATTTATCTGGATTTATAGTGTAATTTATAGCACATTGTATGGTAGTTCCTTACGGGAGAGGACAAAACGCGGAGCCCTACTCCATGGAATACGGAGTAGGTAAAGGGAGTACCCCTAAAAATACTATATAATTGTCCTTTCACAAGATATAATTCTAACGCTTTAAAACGTAAATGGCAGAGAATCGAAAGCGAAAAGCTGCACCGAGTTCACATATAACTTCCTACTTTTCTAAAGAGCAAAGGAAGGATGGTAAGTGTTTTTCCGTGGAATAACAGAGCAGTCTTTCGCATTGTTTTTCGTCGCTTAGTGCATGTGCACGTGCTAGTGTGAACAGAATGCATAAATTAGTTTCGAAATGGAAATGGTGAGTATTTGAATAAATATTACAAAACTAATTTGAGTTATCATTAACGAAAATTGGGAATGATGTTTAGAGATGAATTAAAAAAAGCCAAGCGAAGGGTTTATGTGTGGTTTTACTTTCTCTTTGTTGAGCGAATTTTCCGCGACATGTCTCGGTTTTTGACCGCGTATGTCACATTTATCTGTTGATTTGCGAATGAAACTCTGCTTTTAAAACAATCTTATCATCCTTAAAAACACATCACACGTAACAAGGTTTGAAAATTTTTTTGGAGAAATTCGTGAGAACTAAAAATAACCCAAAACAAACAGCGCTGATAATTTGTTTACCAGAACGCCGGTGACTTTGAAACGATCCAGATGTAACATGTTTTTCGGATGACGGGTGAAGAATGCCTAAAAATACCTTTAGTTCAAAAAAGGAAAAATGTAAAACTAGTGTTTTTTTGGCACTGTTTATATTAACGAAAACGTTGCAAAGTAAGAATTCGAGCAACATTCGAGCGGGCATGCTAACATGTCTTCAGATTTAATTAGGTTAAAACACAAACACGCAAAGAGGAATTTGCATATTTGACCCTTCAGATCACCCCAGATTTCACCAGATGGCACCTTTGCGCCTTCGCCACCCTGACCGCCTCCATCTTCAGAATGACCTGCTCCTACAAATCTTTTTGAGAAGGCTGGTTTAGGATACTTTCTATATTGGTAAAACAATGACCTGTGACCTGTGTTTTGTACCTGCCCCAAACTGACCTACATAGGTTGAAACAACCTGATCTACAATTGTAGGTTGAAACGAGTTGACCTTCATGTAGGTTGAAATAAAATGACCTAGTTTGGTTGCAAATTAACCTAAGGAACAAAATGACCTGCAACACATACATGTAGTTAAGTAATGTTGTAACAACCCGAATGGCTTGAGTTAAGCTGTGATTGACATTGTCTGAGTGGTTCTTGAAGGTACAGGTGTACATGTATTGGTCCTTATTTCCAAGTGGTATACTGGTTGATGGTAGGGAGCTTAAGGACACGTGTTTTTGAGACCCGGCTGGCAAACGGAAGATAACAATTTGCGTTCCAGGACAGTGGTGTCTCCCAGATTCTTATACCATCATCTCTATTGGAGAAAAGATACTTAGCAATGTAAATGTGGTTGTGTGTTAAAAGGGAAAACAGCTCACTTCTGGTTTCCATCCGTGTCTCCAAAACGCGCATGCTTAAACTCCCTGGTTGAAAACTATTAGGGTTATGGGATGTTTTTAGCTTTGTCAAAGTTTAAAAGTTTTTTAGGAATTTCAGTGGCACTTCTTGCATTTTTGAAAGGGTTGTTCCTTCCATTACATGACAGGGTACCCACCGATGATCTGAAGCTGTGGGCAGCCCTTGATTTGTCGGGTTTGTGGCCCTAGACTCAACTCTCATCTAAAATTTGTAGCTGACAGACTCTTTTAATGGTACTTTGGGCGTACTTTGTGAGAATTTATGGCCATTAGGTTGATTTTCTTTCCAGGTAGCTGCCTTCCATTTTCAGGAGGCAGTGGCTTGACCAAGCAACTTTGAAAGCAATGGTAATATTGTTTTCATTTAGCTGAGAAAAGTGCAATCGGATTTGCAACTTTTTTGTCTTTGCGACTAATTTTCATTTTGGTTCTTTTTGCTAAAATAAACAGGCCTTCTGATATAGCATGATGGTGCGATTTCGCACAATCGACCTCAAATCTCATCCGATGGCACAATTCACGAAAAATCGCATAATTCACAAAAGAATGCATAACATTCATAAAAAAGAACATAAATCAAGTTTCTTAGGAATTCCTGCATAAATACGCCATTTTAAAGATGATTTACCTTGGCAAAAGGCTAAAAAAATCTTTGTCATAAGTTCAAGGCGTTATTTTGCATATCACAGGCCTGGTACGAGTCTCATTCTTAAACAGTTGGCTATTGGTGTAACACTAACATGCCCTTTGTTCAGATTTGCCAATCTGTTCAGAAATATAATACTGCACATAAAAACAAAGCCTAAGAAGCTGGTCGTAGCATTATTGATTAATTATTTTATCTTAACTAACGTTGATCAAGATGCATAATTACTGTTCCCTTGTGTCCAAGATGTCTTTAGGGCGGCAAAAGTGTTTTTCTTATCCTGAAACCTCACAAAGCAAGATTAAAATTGCTCAGAAAAAATGACAATCATAATTTACATTATTTATCTCATAATTGGCCTTTCTAATCACATAATCAGAAGGCCTGAATAAAGAAAGAAGACGAAAATTATTTTGTTTCTTGTTGTGAAGTTTGTTCAATCTGAAGATACAGGGGACAATATTGTTGTGTAATTTAGCTGCAATGTAACTTGCACATCTCGATCATTGGCCATTTTCAGTGGTTTCTTTTCTCACAAGTACTGCAGGCTCATTTTGTGTTGTTAAATCACTGGCAATACAATACAGTGCGATGACTTTACAACTGAAGTTTGCGAAATTGTGACTAAACTTTAAGGTCTTGTTGCAAAATTGCAACGGCAATTTTTTTAATTCCAATTTTTAATGCCTGCTTGTTTAGGTCCATTCACCAACTCAGAAATGGCGGATTGGTTTAGTCATGGCTACTTTACCATGGGTCTGTTAGTGAAGAGAACAACTGATGATGCTTTTCAGCCACTGGGTGAAGTGATCAAACAGTGGGGCCGAGTTCCTTTCATACCTGGCCCGCAGCCTCCACCTTTCAAGGTAACCAATAAATGCTAGAATTTTTATTGTGGTTCTGCTTGAGACAACTGCAATGAGATTTGAACCTGCAAAGAAAAGTTTGCAATGACTCCCTTTGACACGCATGCATGTCTGCCACACCTCCTATCTAAGTCTTCATTCAAAATCTTGGCCCCCTTTGAGCAAGTTTTTTACAAATATAATTGAACCTTCTGCTTACACTCCATCTGGCTTTGAGGCCACATCCCTTCAATTATTAGTAGTTTGGTGTTGAGGGTATTTCCCAATTTCAGCTGCCATCCTTACTGGGGAACCCTTTCCCTTGGAGCACTGCTTTGTCTTGTTTCATGGATCTGCAAACTTTAGATGGCTCCAGTCCAAAGTGTTTGTTAGTGAGTCAATTAGTAAGCAGCATTTTGTTGTAGGGTGTTCCTGAACACATTCATCGTCAACAACAGCAACAGTTGATTGCCCAGCAGCAGTACCAGCACTTAATGCAGCAACACTATATTCAGCAACAACTGTTTCATCAGCAGGCTCTCATGATCCAGGTAGCTGTGGACTAATCAAGAGATAAGGAATTTTGGTTTTCAGGCTTTCATTAAAATCCATTGCAAGCTTAAGACCCTGAGAATTAAAAATGAGACAGATGCTTAGCACATACACAGAAAAAGGATTGTAGAGACCTTGAAATTCAGTTGTACCGTGTGCTTGAACTTGAATATTCCCACAGGATTCATTTATGACTGTTTGCTTCTGCATGGAATCAAATATAATATTATTATTACATGCAAGCAGGTGTTTCATTAAGTGTTAAAGTAGAAGGGACCTTTTGATAGGGTAAGCGGGCACTGTCCTTTACATAGTCTGGCTTTTGATCTTGAGACCTCCTTTGAGCAAAGGCGGGTACTGTACTCAGCGTAGACGGGTGCTAGTACCCGGGTCATGGATTCTAATAAAACCCCTGATCCAAGGGAATTTCAATTTCATTTCGTGAAACTTCCATTTCTGTACATTTTTGTACCATAGCAACAGCAGATACAGCACAATCAACAGCAGATGCAGCAAGTCCCACAGTCATCCCAGCATTCATCTTCTCAAAATGCATCACCACCTGGCACACAGCAATTACAACACAAGTCAGCCCAGGGCAGGGTATCCCCTGGGCAACCTCCATCAAGACCTCAAGGCTTGTCACCCCACACAGAATCTATTTGGGGGTCAAACACACCCCAGCAGACAACCTCAGGTAGGTTAAAATAAACAAGTAGGGATTTAGCTGCAACAATACACCATTGGACTAATGCAGCGATGGTATTTTGCCACATGATGTAAATACCAGTCTTGCAACAGAAGAAAATGATAATGTGACGCAGGAAAATTGTTGCTATGCCTGTTGTGCATGTGCACATGCGCTGTCGCTTGTTTATCTAGAGCACGAGGTCTTAAAGTTTGTACTTTGTTTTCGAGTGTGATAAAATTAAATCATTCAAGTTTCATTGACTTTATTGTAGACTCATTGTTCTGAACCAATAATCCTGGAGAACAGATAATGCTTCCTTAACTTTATTGTTACCCTTACTGTTGATGTGATTAATGAAAGAAGTTTCCTCCCTAAATTGAAGTACCGTGTGGCATGAAATTTTTGTGGGACTTTCATTTTGCGGATTGGTGATTTTTTTAAGTTTGCGTGAACAAGTTTTTGCGGCTCAGATTGACTGAAATTTCCTCTTTGAACTAAATTTTTTCTTCAACGTTTATTACTTTTTTCGGTAAAAAACCCCTCAATCATCGAGAACGGGTGGAAAAAAATGTGGCATCCTGGAGAAAATGGTGTCCCTTCGGATGACCCGTTCGAGCAAGTTTTAACGTGATCTTTGATTGGCTGCTTTGAATTCGTTTCTTGTGCTTCAGATACGTTTTGATAGTAGCAAGCTCCGATTGCTTTTTCTCAATGCAAATATCTTTTTTACCCCAATGTACGATTTAGTAACACAAGTGCATTGAAAGCTAATTTTAATTATTAAATTCTAAACCTCAGTTAATGCATTTCTCTTGCTCTGATTGGTTCACTCAATCTCGGTTATCAGCACACGTGCGAATTTCTGGTTTCTAAAGAAACTGTGGTGCTGCGTCGGTGGGAGAGTGAAACAGGAAATTTTGGTTTTATCAAACGTGTTGATAAAGGTCGAATTACGTTTACGGTGGTAATTTAACCTTTATCAACATGTTTGATAAAACCAAAATTTCCTTTATCAGCTCATATACCTTAGTCTGACCATAATTGTATGGCAGTTGATTGTGCTTAGCGTTGCTAAACTTAAATCTTTTTCCCCGGAAATCGAAATTTCTCTCTGAATGAGGCAATGAAAGACCTTTTTTAGGAAAGTTTGGATCAATTCCAACATTTGGAAGTACGGGAAAGGCAAGAAATGTTTTTGTGATGAGCCTGTGTCTGTCTGACCACAAGGTACACTGTATTACACAACATCGTAACTTCATCAAGTTTTTTCGATTTTGCTCGGATTTTCTCGCTTTTTTCGCTGGTATTTCGTACTTCCAAACTTTTGGAGTTTAGTTAAGGAATTTAATAAAATATTTATTCCATTCACCCTTGTTGGATATAAGACTGGTTATAGCCAACTCATATCCAACGCGCGCTCATGGAATAATTTTTAAATATACGCACAGCTGCCGTGTGCAGTTTTATTTTAAATCCAAAGTTTTCGTCAAGTTTTGCGAGTTCCCTTTTTAAAGTTTCGGCCAGTGAATGAAGTAACTGGAAGAACCCAGGGAGGCCCAGTCAAATTTTTCTCTGGGCAAGCAGGGAAGCCAACCAGAGCAATGAAAATTAAAAAAAAAAATAAAATAGGCCCGTGTTCCACAAATTTTAATGGAAAGGCACTCAGCAAGAGCTAAAAAGGCCACAAGTTTCAAATTGTCATGCAAATTAGCCATGTGTTATGCTGGGGGGCAACCATTGGAAAAAAGGCAAATTGCTGAAAATAGGCTAGTCGAAATATTGAAATAACATTGCTAAAAGACCATTTTAGTATTTAGAATTAAGTACCTTTTATAATAATTTTATATCTTTAGATTGCCTTTGACTGTTTGACTTTCTACTTCATTAGCTGCTCATTTTTCACTAAAAAACGTCGAAGTAACTTGTGTAATCATTCTATTTTATTACTTAGGTGATAAACATTCAATGAACGTGAAACAAATCATCTGTATGGCTAAGATGTTGGTTATAACCTCTCGAATTTGTATTGTTTGTCCCCTCAGAAGTGTGTAGCTAATTTGCATGATAATAGCAAATCCAACATGGCGGCCATCGTGAATAAGGTCTATTACATTTGTTCAACCTGCCGAAAATAAGTTAACTTAATTACAAAATCAACAAAACAATCAGAAACGAGAAAATCTTTAATCCGAATCTCATTTCAAAATAATTACAGCTACCCTGAAACATTGCAAAGGATATCTGGAGTTTGAGTGGCCAATCAGCGCGAGTGGGCAACGCTATCCACTGAAACTCGATAGACGCACGCTAAGCATGAACCAATTCTTAATTTTATTAACTGGAGTAAAGTTTTGCGGTTTTTAATTTTGCTGGTGTTTTTTTTCTGCTTGAACTTATTTTTGCGGATCAAGTACTATCCACAAAATCCCTGAAAATGAAATCCCACAAAATGAAAGTGCTACACGGTAATTAAAGATAGGTTCTTTCAAACCTAAGATTGAAATTCATTTTTACAACGACAACAGTTGTTTACTCTAATCAAACCAGCTAACAACTTCAGCTGTTATTGAAACCCCTGAAAGTAGTGTCAGTTGTCAGCTGTTGTACACATTTCTGCATTGTACTGCAGTGTTTTGTGATTGATTGATTTTTTCTCTTAATTTACTGCAAAGTCTGTTTCCTGAAATCTTTTTTTTTTCACCCCAGCTGTAATTTCGCCTGGGCCTTGGTCCCCTGGTACAACATCTGCATCCAGTAAAGGATGGGATCGAGAAAACAGCAAGCAGAATGTTCCATCATTTGAAGAAATTCAAAGATTGGAAGAAGAAAAGGAAAAGCAAGCAATGGTAATGTCTTATGAAATTCTCAAGCTTGGATAATAATTGCATTTCCAGCTTTCTTATTGGCTGACCTTTACCCCAGATGTCAAATAAGGATAAACATCTGGATTTATCCTAAGCTAAAAGTAATGCTAACCTTTACCGTTGACTCATTGTTTGAAATAGGCAGTAAGTACTTAGACTTGAGGGGACACATCGTGTTGGATGTCAAAAATTTGGGGTGCTTGTAATTGGGGTCAATGCTGGACACTTAAAGGGGCTAGGTCATGCAATTTTAGGCAATTTCAGCATTGATCAAATGGTCATAGAATTAACTGAAATAACAAAATAACGGCTCAAGACTGTAGAAGAACTCAAACAAAACACAGGAAAGCTAAGAAGGGACAAGGATGGACAAAACTGGGGAGAATTGAAATGGATTGCATTTGGGTAAATTTGAAAAACGCTGGCCCACCTTTTTTCAAATTTATATCAGTTTATATCAAAATATCATTTAAACGGCTGGAAAATCATTCTCAGTTGCTACATGGCCGTGATTTCGCAAATGAAAGACTCTTGCTATGCCAATTTGACGTTTAGAGCTCATAACTAACAAAATTACTTAAAACAGCGTGACCTAGCCCCTTTAAAAGCCATTTACAGGTCCAGAAAATTGGAAAGAAATTATGGTTCTGAAAAGCTAGTCTCATATTAAACATGTCCAAAATGGTAATACAAGACAAGATACAGAGTGAATTATAGTTCATCCTGAAAGGAGGTTTTGGAATCCTTCTGCAAACACTAGCACTAACTGTTCAAAATACCCTTTGCATGTTCTGTACACTTAATCAAACATGTATGTCATAAAATTCAAGCAAATGACAACACCACAGATGTACATTCAACTGCTCATTACCATGTGCACATTTGTGTTAATGTCGCAAATACTTCTCCGTGGCAGAGTAAGGAGCTTCCCGCGCAGACGTTCTTAGGGTTTCGTCACGCATTCCTCCCCCACTAACGTCTGCTGAGACGAAAAACCACTTCCGTTGAATGGCTGTTTGCCCACTATTTAAAGAAACCAATCAAATCGTCAACCTGCTCAAACAAATGGTTAACAAACAAACACATACAAAAAAACAACCAAAGTCGAAGATCAGTGAGGTGAAGATATTTGTCGATTTTGATTTCCTTTTGTCCAACAGTTGGAGGCTGAACGAAGAGAGGCCAGTGCTCGTGCCTTGAGACTGAAACAAGAAGAAGAGGAACGAAGACGTCTGCAGGAGGCAGCCATGCTGAAAAAACAACAAGAGGAAGAGGAACGACGCAGACATGAGGAAGCAGAAAGAAGAAGGAAAGAGCAGGAGGAATTGAAAAAGGTTCACAAAAAATGTGACAGTTGGTTTTGAGTGACAAATACCATCTAGAAGTAAATTTGCCCTATTTTTTTCCGTTAATTAAACCATGGTCGAAACTGTCTGCTTCATTTCTGTTGCAAAGACACTGTGTTTTTTTCCTTGAGATGACTACTATAAAATTTGGATGAAACCACCACAAAGGAATTTGAAAAGAAGAAAGATAGAAGTGATCGTCGTACTTAACTGGACAATTTAAGCAATTGTCTCTTACAGACACCTGATCAATTTCAAGTGGCTCCAACAGGATTCGAACCCATGGACCTCTGTTATACCAGTGAAATGCTCTACCAACTGAGAGTTGGGGGGGGGGGAGGGGGGGGCAGACCAATTTGTTGGACTCGGTGTGTTCCTATGAAAGGACTGATGAATAAAAGAAAATATATTTGAGTGTTGAAAATAAGGCTTCTCTCTCAAAAATTATTGGGATAATTACCGAGCAACATTTTTCATTCATATAAAGTCCCGTAACATTTCATTTGCATTCACAATTTGGGGGTCCTTTGATTGCTTCTGTTTTGGTTCTGAATCCAAGATCACCACGTCACTCTCCAATTCGTCTTCTAGAAACAACAAGAGGAAGCAAGAATGAAACAGGAAGAAGAGATGAGAAGGAAACAGGAACAGCAAGAGGCACTCCGAAAGCAAGAACAACAACGGAAGCAGCTTGAGATACAGAAACAGAACGAAGAACAAAAGCGAATCAATGAGTTACGTCGGCAACAACAAGAAACTCTTTCACGACTGCAACAACAGCAACAGGAACTGCTAAAGAAGAACGAAATGCAGCAGAAAGCTGAAAGGCAACAGCGCGAGTTACAGCACAAATTACAGCAAAAGAGACAGGAAAGTCAAGTAAGAACAAAGAAAATCAAAACACTTTGAGATGACCGTAAGTTTAGATCTGTTTTTTAAAACCAAGGTAATTAAGAAAGTAATCAAATCGGCCAATCAGATGGCAAAGAAAGTATGTGCAGCCGGCTTTTATCGCGAGAAATCACGTGCAGCCGGTGTAAGCGCGGTAAACTTAAAAGTGCAGCTAAGCAAACACGTGTCTGCCCAGCATTCGGTAAGCATAAACGTTCATTGAAGGAAAATTAAAGCTTAACCTTAAGTTGAGCAGGAGTTGTCAATCTAAGCAAACAGAAAGCGATCTTGTTTATAACCATTAAATGTGTTCATTTGTTACTCATGTACATTAGTCACCTAGATTTGACGGGTTACTTGTGTGTGACCCCAAACGTTCCTGTCAAATGTCGGATTGCCCCGGTATTGCTCTAACTGTGAAGAATCTCGCTTCCCATTCTAGATGTGAATCGAAAGTAAAGTATTTGCTCACCCACATTACCTAGCTGTATGCTTTGCACTGCCTTAACTGTATGACCAAAGTAATTTTCATCACAAAATGGGCCCTTTCCATGAAACTGTCACATGGTATAAAATCTGCTCTGCCCTGGATGGCAAGCTACTCACTGGGACATCCAAAACAAAGAAAAAAAGTCTCGCCTGGCTGGTTGAAATGGCTTTGTTTTGGAGGCTGTTGCATTCTTTTGCCATCCAGCATGGCAGATTGTGTACCATATGACAGTATCATGTACGATTTTGTACTTGTAGGCAAGTGGTGGTTCTCTGTGGGGCGCCTCGTCTCCCGGATCCGGGCCCATGTCACTTCTGCAAATTCAACAACAACAGGAAGAACGAGAAAGAAAACAAAGAGAACTGCAGTTACAACAAATGCGCGCTCAACAGCAGCGGGAACAGCAGGCCAGAGGAAACCTCGGATGGGCGGACAGACCAGTGCCGTCAAATCAACCAGTCAAGTCTTTGCTGCAGATTCAACAAGAACAGGCCCAACAACTGGATAATAGACAGCACAGGTCTTCACTCAATTCAAGATCACGGGTCAGAATTTATCCTATGATTTCGTAATCCCTTTCATTGTACGGACTCTGAAGTTCAAATTGCAACCCCCAAAGTTTGTTATCGCTTTAGCGGATCTGGTAGATGGAGCGGATCCAACCTTGCCAATCTCTGTTTTAATGGTCGACCAAGAGGCGCAGCAAGTCTGATTGGCGACAGTGAAAAGTGAAACCTTTGCTCAAGAAAGTTGCACTTCAGAGTCGGTATATTTATAGTCGGCAGCACCAGTCATATTTTAGGAATGAACGCGGAGAATTAGAGTCGCGTTAGATGGTATCAGAACAGTGCCACAAGACGGTGCTGCGTAGTTGCAAACATTTGAAAGGTTCTATCTCTATGACTTCTTCTGTATACTCATAAAAATTACTACTACAAGCTTGTAGAGCCCAAACAATTGCATAGCAGGGAAGTACTGCCCTCTACGTTTCGTTCAAGGACGAAACGTTGGTAGTTCTTCAGAAAGGTACGACCACTTTTTACGGCGTACAAGGCCACACATGGGGCCTACTCATTGCAAGACATCTCGAGACATGAGTCCGAACACAGTCAAAGACAACCGGAAGGCTCCTTTTTTTTTTCTCTGTGTCTTCCACTGTTTTTACGGTAGGGGTGGGCGTCAGTTATATCCCTTCGCGCGGAGTGAAATGTGGAGTGTGCATGAGTGGTGCATGCTGGGATTCGGATCCGTTGCACTGAACGCGGCCCGCCAGCGATGTTCACTACACAGCCGGCCCCCTATCTGAACAGAGAACAGAAGATAACAGATTGTGCCGTGAACTGTAATCTGTACTGATCTCCAGAATTCATTGCAGGCTTGTATGAATGGAAAAGTCGGACACGTGATGCATAATTTTAAAATTGACTTATTGTTCTTGTAGCCAAGTCATAATCCCCTTAGTTCATCAGTGTGGGGAAATGCTGGCGGTTCATTGTCACCAACTTGGGGAGCTGGAAATAAGTCTGGGAACATCTGGGGTACGTCACCTCCCAAACCGCCGCAGCCTTCGTTCATTGACGAAGATGATGACGATAGTGGAGATGATAGCAATGGAGATAATTTCTGGGATGATGCTGTCAAGGCTGCAAGTAAACAACGCCCTCCATTACAACAGCGGCAGCAGCAATCTCTGGTTGGGTAGGTGAAGAAGTGGATGATGAATGTTGAATTTCCTTTCAGTGTGTTTGTGCCCAGAAGCAGCTAGCAGCTAGTGAGAAGAAAGACATTCTTCACTGAGAAAGTACTTAGTACTAATGAAGCCCTTCATAAACGCCTGGCTTCATATTTGCCCTGCCACCAAACAAGACATGGACGGCTTAGTCACTTGAGCTCCTTCTTGTTCGTTATGCCAAACCTTTAGCCTCAATGTATTGTGTTTGCC
>NC_090888.1:3176670-3184170 GCF_036669925.1 Montipora capricornis | reverse complement strand
GTAACACTTACGTTAGGACACTAACATTTTGACTGCCGCGTGCACTGCGGGCGCAACCACCGTATGCAAGGTAATTCCTGCTCTGATGTGTGTCAACGTCATTTTCGATTCAAATATTTAAACGTCATAGAAAAGAAAACAATTTAAAAACTAGACATTGCGGCACGCCGTTTAAATTGTTTTCTCGCCTCAAATATTTTTCTTACTCGATAACCGCCTCTAGATGGTTTTCAATCACGTGATAAGACGGCTGTGTTGGTGCACAAAACAAAAACAAATTATGGCTCATGTTTGCATTACAATGGAGTCAAATTCCAAAAAGACTTTTTCTTTATTGTTCTATGCACCAACATGGCTGCTGCGGCGTCCGATGAAAACCATCTATGGAAAACAATTGTATTTTACTTTTGTCCTCTTGGAATTCTCCTTTAATAATTAATTGCGCTCAAAAGGCAAGACTAGCATTCGTTTGTCCCACGATCGAGCTGTGAGATTTCGTCTGGCGTTAAGAACTGGTTTTAAGTGCGCAAACGTCTTTTGAATTGACAAGTGTGAACAGCGGTATGTGACGTCAAATGATGAGCAGACCCTTGTTCCCTGACTTGCTGATCGTGTGGCAAAAGACTTCAACTTTCATGAAAAGCGTTGCAGTGGATTAAAACCGGAGAGATCAGGAAATCCGGCAAACATGCTTGTTCTAGGTAGGGAAAGTTATTTTAACCAACAGTAGAGGGTTGTGTCCACTGAAATGCTCTTGTGTGAATGGGGCATGAATTGTAGAGTGGTGTGTTGCAATTACGAGATTCCTGTCTGTATTTTCTTCATTGCAGGAAAATCTCCGGCGATTGTTTCATCAACATTCATGCACTGATGAGTTTTCTCAGTGGTGTGAGCAAGCGCTCCGCAGCATGAACAACTCGTCGACGGTTTCCAGTTTGGATAGTAAGGAAATGAGGAATTGTCAGTTAACCTCGTGTTTTTTACATCCTTCGTTTTGAAATATACCGATTATGCGTACGAGGGATGGGATTAGGTAACGATTTGACCATGACACTCAATCAGTTTAGGTTTTTGGGTGACGATTTTCCTGCGGATTCTGGGGCTTTTTTTCTTAATTCAGCTTTCTCCGAAACTTTAACTTTTTGGAAAGCTAGGTGGCCAGAGTTAGTGTTCGACAACCCTAGCCTTTCGAGTGGCAGGCAACTTACAGATCAGTGGACTACCAAGTAAAAGGGCCTCTTAATTAACGATGAATCGTTCTGTTAGAGCAGTTTTCAAATGACTGTCGCAATTTACCTCGTGCTTTGAGTAAGTTACACGGAATTGCTACCAATTTGGATTGGTTCATTGCGCATTTTGGACCTGCTGTGATTGGTCCAAGTAATTACTTTGGTATTGGTTTTACGACACTCAATAGGCGAGTTTCGAATTGACTATTGGAGGGTGATGTGAATTGCTAGTTTTGTAAACGATGTGAGCGTTAGCCCTATTAATGGAAATAAGCCCGCACAGGGACAGAGAAAAACTCTGACCAGGGTGGGAATTGAACCCACGACCTTCGGGTTAGATCACCGCTGCTCTACCGACTGAGCTTCAAGGTCAGACGAGACGAGATTGTAGGAATTTAAGATGTCAATTTCACGGCAATGAATTGGTACAAGTACAAGGGAGGGTTACGTATTTTGCAAACGTTGGCGGTGTAGCACTTATGTTTCATCAGAATTAACTATCGGAGACCGATGTGGAGTGCTAGTTTTCTACCCATGTAAACCATGTGACGTTAGCCCTACTAATGGAAGTGGGCCCTCATAAGGACAGAGAAAAACTCTGACCAGGGTAGGAATTGAACAAAATTCAATTCAACTAAAGAACAGAGTCGAGGGTTCAGAGCAATAATTTGCATTTTCCTTTGTTTTGAACAATACAAAATGCAAGTTATTCCCCTGAACCTCGACTTTGTTCTTTGTTGCTGCAGAACATTGAAAACCGCTTTAAGACTATGAATACGTCATCAAGACCACAGCTAGTGTTTTCGGTGACCTTTTTGAGAACTTACTCAAACGATACGTTTTTGGCCCACGGACGACAACCGGAAGAGAGTTGTTTTCCTTTTTTTAACTTGTCCTGACACCACCACATTTGTATTACCATTAGGGACAATTTTAAAATCTGGGAGAGACATCTCCGGTTTTCGGTTTTTAGACGCAAAACGTCGCCTGCTTAAGCTCTCTAATGTCCAGTCTGTTTGACGCGACTCGCAAACGCCATTAGCTAAAGACTTTTGGACTGTAAATCGGTCAGAACGAAGGAAAGAGTGAAGAGGATGGGCTTCTCTAACTACTTGTTCTCAAAGTAAAGTGTAAATGGACGTTTTTCTGAATTTTTGCAAGAATAAAAATTTTTTTCTAATGCTTGTTTTCTGCTTGCAGTTCCTACATTTTCCACGTTTCTCAAAGAAGTTGAATCACCGTACGAGGTTAGTAAGGAAGTAAAGAGGCATTATGACAAAGCGGGTACAGCGTACGTTGAATTGTTAGGGGGCCCAAAAGTCTCCATGATTCAAACACATGAGCGACAGGGAACATGAGCTCATTGCACGTTCCAGATACTATCAAAACCAGTAGAGTGGTAAAACTGCCGTTGGAAATTTGAATCCGAAGCGGTTCGATTCTAAACACGTGATCTTAAACAAAATAATGTCACGTGATCCAAAAAAATGGTTTCTTCTTGAATGCCATGACCGCTAACGCGCTTTACACGAACCACGTAACTTCTTTTGCGGGTCACGTGATAAGTTGTTTTTTTTTTTTGCCCCTCCTCCCCCCTCCCTCCCCCCCATGTAAGGCTTACCTTCAACCGACAGGCTTTTCGACCGCTTGTTTTAATTATGGAAATTGGCCTTGCTTATCACGGCGATCTGATTGGATGAATTTCATTTTGATAGTAAAACGTATTTTAAACCATTACCGGGCCCGCCCGCCCCCGGCACCAGGTCTCTCAATAGCGTTTTGAACAGCCATTGCTGTGCTATTTTCGGCGGTAACACTGCAAGTGGTTGGGTCAATAATCTGCTACTGATCAAGTCAGTTTGATAGCCGCAACGCGTACTAGTAACACCCGTGACATTTCTAACTTTTAAGGGACAATCAAGTCGACTTGCTAGATCGTTTTCTCAGTTATATATGCATAGGGATGGATTACTTGAGTAATGTTTGAGTTGCTGATTGACTGAGCGACTTTTTGTAGCCCGAAAACAATAGAAGTACAAGAAAATGGAGGCTAAAAGCTGCCCTGCGATTTGTTGTTGCTATTTGTTGGGTTTAACTTTGATGCAGTCGTACGAGTTTCTGGACTCTTTATCTCACTTTTTCTTTTAGGTTTACGACTACGTTAAAATGTATCTGGGCGATAGTCGGGAAACGAGAGAATTTGCTCGGGAATTTATCGAGCGAAGGAAGAAGTACAAAGAGAAAACTCCTGTGTCCGTCTCCGGCTTTCCTCAAGTAAGAACTACGAAGTAAAATGTAAATGTAAATGCTGTGTTTATAGTGGAAGTGCACTTAGCTATCAAACTAGTTCACAGGTATAACTGATTAGAGTGTTATGTGAAGTGCTAGTTTTGTCGCCATATCAACCATGTGAGCGTTAGCCCCAATAATGGGAATGGGCCCACACAAGGACAGAGACTGACCAGGGTGAGAATTGAACCCACGACCTTCGGGTTAGATCTCCGCTGCTCTACCGACTGAGCTACAAGGTCAGACGGGAGCAGGTCGTGGGAACTGAAGATGTTAAGTCAGGGCAATGAACATGTACAAGTACAAGGAAAGATTACGTTTTTGCAAACGTTGGCCGTGAAGCACTCATATTTGAACTTAACTGATTTGAGTATAATGCATCAGTCAATTCCAGCAGTGCCCATTTCCCCCCCCCCCCCCCCACCGGCCTAACCCCCGGGCATTAGCTTTTTTTTTTTTAAATAGGCAAATTCCCCGGGGTTGGGACACATAAGCTGTCTAAATGCCCCGGAGTGGGGACGAAGAAAGAGGGCAAATGCCCCGCCCCCGGGATCGAAATAGACGTGTTCACGTCGGTGATCGTTTTTTGATAAACCAAATATAGTTCATCTTGTCGCTGTGAAGAATCAAGACATTTTAAATGATGATGCAAATTCCTTCCTTACAGGAGCGCAGGGAAAGTGCATGTATAAGGTTTACCTCAAAAATTTCTCCTGGTAACCCTTTGTATGCGCTTATTTCAAGTAGGTCCCAACCTAGGGAATCTCCATACAATCTTAGAAGGAATACCAACATTGTAACTAAACAAACCAACACCGACTGTTTTGCACAGTTTGTAACGTGCAAATATGCCACCTATTTAGATTCCTAAGCGCTTTACATACTTATTTTGTATTATTTATTACCTTAGATATTTCTGACCCTACCTGTAATTCAGTTCTCACTGCAAAAGGTAGCAATAAACCAATTTATTTATTTATTTATGATGAATCGCATTTTAAGCTCGCAAGATTGGTCTTGAAGATCGCATCATTTGAATTCGCAAACCTTCCATGGGCACCGCTGGAATTGATTGATGCATAACGTGTAGTGCTAGGTTTCCGAGTATCACCGAGTTATTATTAATAACTTGCATTTCGTTATTAGCCAATCAAAGTGTGCAAGGGTTTTATTTAAATTTTTACCGTTACTGTGTTATTATTAACTTAGATAAGTTGAGTTGTAGGCACTTTGGAATAAAAAATTACTACTACTATTGGGTTCCAAAAATGGCACTCTGATACAAATCTGCAAACTATGTATTATATTGACTGCCTCGTTGGCACTTAGCAACAGCTACTACTAGTAAAATACACAACAAAATTACTCGATTCTGATTGGCTGACAGCAGTGCAGTATTTGTAAACACAGTGCAAAAAAGAGTTAATTCAGTGCAATTTACTCATAGAATTCTCGGTGTTGTACCTTGAACAACAATGTAAAACGTCATTGTGTTTTGCAATAATATTGAAAGTACTCCTGTAATTTTTGAACGGCCGTAATTTCTTATTCTTTTATCCTTGTACTAATCAATCTCACTAGCCTCGTTAGCACGAACAAAATTCGCAAGAATTTTTGCTCCAAAGTGAGGCTAGTGAGGATGATTAGCACAAAGACAAAAGAGTAATTTCTTGGCCGCCATTTATGAATACGGTCTATACATTAATGAAGTTGGATAAAATCAATGCTCCAAAGCGTTTCCAGTGTGAAACATGTCATGGGGAGTCAAACTCTCTTGCATGACTTATGAAAGTTGTTTCACATGTATAATTTTTATTTTGCAAGATACAGCCATGAACTATATGTCAAATTGATCGTTTGATTGTGTACTTTACAGACATTTCCTTTAAAAATTAAATTAAATTGTTCACAACTCAATGGTCACAAAACGAAAAACAAACCGCTCTACTCGACAGTGGCACGCGGGCCGAAACTGACAATAGCGGCCGATAAGAACACTTACGCTCGTTCAGTCTTGAGCTCTTTCACTCATTTTAGAACACGCTGGTTCGAAAATAAATATTAAAGAAAACTCAAAGCAAATGTACACAACACAATGATCAGAGAAATGGGAAAAGATTTGTTTTCACTCGATCGTAAATATCCATGTGAACGATGTCGCGTCATGCCAGTTTGTCTAAGGACATCACACATTAAAAGACGCGCTTTCATTGGTTCTTGAAGTCACATGATGAGCTGCCTTTGTTTCCTTTCCTTATCTTTCATTACATTTCTGTGGAGCGCTGGAAATTTTTTCTGCTTACGCAACACTCTCGCGCTTCAGCTCTATTAAGGCTTCCGCCTCGCAAGCCTGGGCTGACTGATTGGCAATTAATGTAAATAAATTTGAGTATGAATTAACTAGTGTGGTGTTGGATGATATATTATAACTTTATAATAAATGAAAAATAGTAAATTAGACCAAATTGACAAACTCAACGGTGTACCCAATTCAAACCCTTTGGGAATGAAACGTTTTGTTCGAGGTATTTCCATGTCATTTAAGTGTGAATACTTCATTATATATGCAAGTCTTAAAGCGTGTAACTTGCAACTCTTTTCCTTTGAACATTCACCCTTGTCACACGGCGGCCATATTGTCCCGGGAGACCAAAAAAGCTTTGTTTTACCACGCCTCACCCCCATGGTTTCCACTGCGAGGCTTGGCGTGGTAAAACAAAGCTTTTTTGGTCTCCCGGGACAATATGGTCGCCGTGTGTCAAGGGCGAATAGCTGGGGATTTAAGCAAACAGTTTTATGCCCAAATATGGACAAAAATAAGATCGAAGCCGCGCGCGGGGGAAACGGAAACTGCACGACTACGTTACATGCAAATAAGGAAATTTTTGAACTCAGAACAGCCCAGGTCTGAACCAGAGTAAAACTCTTAAAGGTTATAAGCCTCTGTGCAAATACAATACACAAAGAATCGTAACCCTATAGGACCTTTGCATGATGACGCCATTTGACTGCAAGTACCATAATCCTACAGGTTTGCTTTTCTCATGCTAATTAGAGTCATTGTTATTTTTACCCCGAGTACAAAATTTAAGTAAGAAAAGAAAAACAAACTGAATTATGGTAGTTGTAGTCAAATGACGCTATCGTGAAAATTGCCTATTTCTTCTTTGTTATCAGGTGACATGACTCCAAATCATATCTTGTGACGATTATTTGAAAGAGATGTTTATAGTTTTCCTGTGACGTGTTCACGCTTCAACTTGTAGAATTTTTACCCATGGTGCAGTTGGAAGATGCTACCTATAAGTTATTAACCCTTTAAACTATAGATGGTTTTCACCTGACGTAACAGCAGCCATGTTGGTGCACAGAGCAATAGAGAAAAGTCTTTTGGGAATTTGACCCTATTATAAAGCGAAACATGAGCCATAATTTGCTATTTTTTTTGTGCAGCAACATGGCCGTCTCAACACGTGACTGAAAACCATCTACAATGCTCTTCCTTGAAAAATAAATCACGGATCGTTGATCTTTGTTGGTTTTTTTTTCAGGCTAGTGTTTGGGGAGTACCTGTTCCTCGGGGGCCTTCCTTGGGCAGGCCCGCAGTGGTAAACCAATCTGGTGTCCTCTTTACAGGACATCCTCAAGAAGACCCTCAAGATGCAATGAATAAAAAGAAGCGAAAGAAGAAAATGCAGAAAGTCGACCCAAGCATACTCGGATTCAGTGTGAACGCGGCAGATCGCGTGAACATGGGAGAGATACAAACTGTCGAAGACTAAGAAAAAAAAAAACTTTTTAGAAGTGAAGCGATAGCTATAAAGCCTCGCCCCGAACATTTGTCTCAGAGAAATTGTTTTATATTGTAGACCGAATTTTATTATGGCGTTGAAGAATGTGCGGTGGAGAAATATGGCAACTGTAAAAACTGTAAATTCAATCCAGTGGCGTAAAGCCATGAATATAACTCAAAAGGATTCTT
>NC_090888.1:3164170-3171670 GCF_036669925.1 Montipora capricornis | reverse complement strand
TGGCAAGTCTTACCATGTAGAAACGGGAAACAGAAGGTGAGCGAAACAAACATCATTTCATATTGTTTTCCCTGATTAATAACAAGTCATATTCTAGAAAAGGGTTTTTAGGCCGAGGGTTAGACAAATGGAAGGTTTAATTTTGGGTTACTTTCGGAAAGGTAAAACAATGACCTGCAAGTGACCCGTCAAACTGAAAGTGACTTTTGTTTTAGACCCGGCCCAATCTCGGTCTTAAATTTCTGGGACACTTGATGCCACACATAAGTTCACCCTCCCCCCCCCCACCCTCCCCTTCCTTCTTTACGATGTTGTAGGGGAAAAAAACTATTGACTTTTCTCATGAATGCCTAAAGTTATAGCGCAATCAACATTGAAAAGGGGGAAGAGGTTGCATTTTGGGTTGGTGTCACCATCTTTTTGGCTGGAATTGTATCTAGGCAACTAGACGTCATAATCAAGCATTACTTGATTACTCGAGGTGCAAATGCTTGGAACCAACAGTCAAATCAAACACGTGAGATAAGGGATCTTGCAAGCTTTAAACGTGCGATATCCTAGGACACATTTTAAATCCAAGGAAAGGTTACGTTTATACAAACGTTGGCCGTGTAGCACTTATATTTTAAACAGAGTTAACTGAATAGAGTGTAATGTGAAGTGCTCGCTTTCTATCCCATATGAACCATGTGAGCGTTAGCCCTACTGATGGAAATGGGCCCACACAAGGACAGAGAAAAACTCTGACCAGGGTGGGAATTGAACCCACGACCTTCGGGTTAGATCTCCTCTGCTCTACCGACTGAGCTACAAGGTCAGTTAACTCTGTTTAAAATATAAATGCTACACGGCCAACGTTTGTATAAACGTAACCTTCCCTTGTACTTGTACATGTTCATTGCCGTGACTTTAACATCTTTAGTTCCCACGGCCTGCTCCCGTCTGACCTTGTAGCTCAGTCGGTAGAGCGGCGGAGATCTAACCCGAAGGTCGTGGGTTCAATTCCCACCCTGGTCAGAGTTTTTCTCTGTCCTTGTGTGGGCCCATTTCCATCAGTAGGGCTAACGCTCACGTGGTTCATATGGGATATAAATTTAGCACTTCACATAACACTCTATTCAGTTAACCACATTTTAAATCGCTAGGGCACATTTTTTTACATGGCTTGTTCGTATTATTACATAGTAAATTATGTTGGTTACTAATTATTACTATTGTTTAAATTTCTTTGACATTAAATAATATTTAGCGCTAAGTTATACCTAGTTTATTAGTCATTTTAACAATTATATCTTGTAATTCTTGTAATTTTTTGGCATTTATATTTTGTAATTCTTACACGGCATGTCTGAAAACCAGCTTGCTGAGCCATTTGCCGTGTTTTAAATAAAGTTGATTGATTGATCTTGTCTCTTTCAACTTTGCAGTGAAATGGTTTTCCGACATGTTTGACTAGGTCAAAAATGTTCGGCTTGCATTACAAAACTTCGGTGAGTAGCAAACGTGACAATCGTGTTTTAGAATTTCAGCGGTTATGAGCAAAGAGCGTAATGCGGGCTCTCTTCGTCGTCCTCTTTCGCTGATGCCGCACGACAAATACGGTTCATTGTAGCCGCTGGGCTGGCTATTTATGGCTTACCCTTATCCCTTTGAAGACATCGTTTTGACGTCGATAGACTTTACAGCAGCAACGAGAATGATGCCTTAAAAGGTGTAATAATAATGAGATTGTTTTGATCAGGAAAGCCATGCAATTTTGCAAACATTTATGCAAATATAGCTTTCAACACGAAGAAAACAGCTTTCGAAGTGACTTGTACTGAATATTCACTACTCTTAATTCCGAAAAACGCCAAAAACTGTAACTCAATCTTAACTCAATCTTAACTCAAACTTAACTCAAACTCAACTCAAACTCAACTCAGCTCGTAACTCGATGAATAGCCGATCCCCTAGTAGATTTAGCGCTGGAGCACTAATTGGGGATACTGTAAAGTGAAATTAACAATTACAGTGTAACACAACAGACTTTCCTCTCCTTCGTTTCTTAGTGTAAAACGAAAGCAAAAACAGTAGATGGCCTCAACAAGGTCAAGAAATGATATATACTCCATGATCATCCGGACATAAACAGCGGAAATGGAAATGTATCAACGCCTTGACATCTGAGTCAACGAAATTTTTGGGACTTCCGTGACGTCAAACGAAATCATTCTTTGCGAAATAATGGCTATTTTGCTCAATTCTTTTTTTGAACATTGGGAAGACCAATATTTTCGGCAAGCTGACAAATATTGCGTTTTGGTTATACAATAGAGCTTGCACACCTCGATGTCAGCTCCGTCAACAAAGAAGTAAACAATTATGTCACGTGATAGGTGATCAAAGCACAAAGCGAGATTCAACTTTGTGAGTGACTATGGTGTAGCGGTGTAGCTGCAGTCAGGTAATACTGGTAATTTTCCCCATGTTGTTGGATGGTATTAGCGTACTAAAATCTCCTTGAACGTTTTTATCGCTTCACTTGTCCTGGTTGAAAAACAATCCACCTCTAGCCGGTGTTTTGCGTAATATGCAAGCTTCTCGAGGACACTCACGAAACGAAAGCGGTGACTCCGCCAAGCTTTTCTCCGAGAACCAAGAGTTTGCAGTTGATGAGGACAATTTTTTGCCAGATGTAACTTTGGAACCTTCTCTACTGTTTCATCAGCCCAAGTTAAGGCTTACTTGCGGGTCTTTTCCTGCGCTGGCTCGACAAGCACTTAGAGAGTTCTTCAAATTATACGTTCACCCTGTCGTAGCTCTTTTCGCCTTGCTTTTTGCCATAGCTGTCCCTATTGGAATGTGCTTTTGGCACCCAACGACAGAAAAATTGCTTATAATAGATAAGTCATTGCAGTCATTTCAAATACCCGGCCACATTAGCTCACAACACGAGGACATGGTTTCAGTGGCGTCGAAGCTCTCAAAAATCATGCATCATCCTGAGGATATTTGGCACTCCAGGCGTAAAAAACGCTCAGCTGGTTCGCCAGACACGAATTTCAATACCGAGGTATTTCAAAAGAGCCCAAAGTGGACGTTAGAACTAGTTTACCTTGCCAGAGGGGAAAATGATTCTGATCTCAACATCTTCACGAAGGAACGGCTCGAAACTATTCATCAAATCGAGCAAAGTTTAATGCAGCAAGATGGCTTTTCTGATTTTTGTTGGAAATGGCCCGAAGCGAAAAAGGATCCTTTTCTACCCGATGGTTGCACTCCTCCTATTTCGCTGATAGACTTTTTTTATCCTTCTGTTGCTCTGGGATTGTTAGTGAACGACGGACAAGGCTATCGTCAAACAGGAAAGATGAATCTCACAGATGCAAGCATCAAAGAGAGCTTTGATCTGCTTCTCACTAAGCCTTTCACCTACTGGTTTGTGGATGGTTCATTTTCGTCAAGCAATCGCAAAAGCAAGTTTTTACGTGCTGAGGTTAGGTTTGGTTATCCTTTAAAGCCTTCAACGTACAAGTACTGGAATTATCCGGATGTACATGATCCCCAGGGTGAAGCGTTCAAAGATTTTCTTGTAAAATACGCTGAGGCGGTGAAGAAAATGTCAACAGAGTAAGTGCTTTTCTGCAGTATTTATTTCATACGTTAAAAGTATTGTTGTTTGGAAGGTTTTAGAAGAAGCATTTCTTCTTAAATCTTATGAATCTTATTGTTAGACGAGATTCATGGTAAAAATTTACAATTGTTATTTTGCTGGTGAGGGTATTGTTGTGTTGCCAGCTGTGGCTAGATTCTAGAATACGCTTCCACTTACTTGCAGCTGTTAGTTATGTCGTGAAATATGAAAACAAATTCCAGCGATGTGCAATGTATCTTCGTTTGTATCTTCGTTTGTACTAAGTCACGAAAATCTATTGCCAAAGTGCTTTGTCATGAGCACGTTGACATGGTAAGATATCGAGGTTTGATTTATAATTTTAGTCGATGTCTTATAATATTGATCTTATGCTGTTTTACACCCACGAGTGCTGTCGTGTTGAAAGCATTTTTTTAGTGAAATATACCATGTGACGAATATCGAGAGGACTAAGGTTTTTTTATTGTGATACTGAAGGATGAAAATAATTTGGAAAGTTTCGACAATTTTTTACCATAATGGCTGTTGCTTATGGGGAACACATTGCGTTTGTGATTTAAATGTGCCAATCACAGGGACAAAAGACCCTTTGTTTTGACAGCCAATAAGGCTCTGGTTGGCACATTAATGGCAGTGGGTGACATCAATCCTATCTTCCATATGGGAAAGGAAAGGAAAGGAACTTTACATAAGTGTGTGGCGTTTGTTAACAGATGTTCAACAAGTTAACAGCTCATAAACTCAACAAGTATCAAAGACCGCTAATGAAAGGCCCATATTCGCCCAAAAGTCATTTCAGTCGTTTGTTTTTGTTTCAAATACAATACAATACAATATTTGTTTATTTCCACCATTCGCAGATCTCTCTGAATTACTGGTAGGGTCAGACAATGCACTCACAAACATACAAATATACGTGTGTGTAGTTATATAAATATAAAGACATAAATATAGTATGGTAGCAATATTGTAAAATCTAATGCGCATAATTACACACAATTAATATACGACGTATATTTAACTGACACAAATTCTGAGAACCGGTCAGTTCGGCCAAGTAACACATGGCATGATGGTCCTGACCTCAGAGAATACGAAGTTTGAGACGAAACGACTGTGCTAGAAATTAGAGGGTAAAGCGGGATTGCGTGTATAATTTCCGTCACACATTTCTTGCACGCCAGGTGGCGTCTGGCCTTTAGAGACAGTAGCCCGGCACCTGCGAGGGTGTCCTCGTAGCTCAAGTCAGGACCAAAGATGATTCGAAGGGCTCTCTTTTGCACTCTTTCTACCGCCATGCAGAGATACTGCAGTAAGTTTGCAAAAATTACCGATGCATACTCTAGGACAGATCTTATTCGCAGTGAGTCGACCAACTGAGGTCCATAGGAATATACACCCCAAGGAGCTTGAACGATTCCACCGACTCAATAACAAAACCTCCTACCGCTATTGGTTGACTGTAGCAACTATTATAACGCAAAAACTCAACCTGTATCCGCTTGCACTTACTAGGGTTTAACTGCATGTTGTTACAATGATGGTTTGCAGTGCTCGAAATTCAAAAAAATTCCAGTTTGTCAGTGTTTCAAAAGCTGGGCAACTAAACCCGTAAATTTGGTTGCCTCTTCGGAAACCCTCTACGATTAAATGCATGCCTGTTGAGATGCAATCACATTGGATATTGGAGCTTGAACATCCCATAGTTATAAGAGGGTCCCCAATAGGGTTCTTCAATCCCGCTATCCCGACCAAAATTTTCCCTTAATCCCGAGATTCCGAACGTTTTTATCGGCCAATCCCGGTCCCGGTCATGACGTCACAACATTATGTCCAAACCTCGTCTTCAATTACAACTACAGTTGATTTGGAATACGCCTTGTTAGTCTTTTCCACCAACCATCATGATCCAATTGACCCTAATTGTAGCATTCACAATTACATTTTTGAAACCGAAATGATGCGTGATTGTCCGTTATTAGTAGGAAATGAATCTGTTGCTAAGGTATACAATCATCAACATGAATACTTTTCTCCCTAACTTTCCTATTTAGCATGGAAACGCTTCCCGTCAAGCTAAAAAAATGTCAAACTGCGAAAAGCAGGCGTTATAAATGGTGAGGAAAATGGTCACGTGGTCATCACTACCTACAAACCCATGGAACAGGCATGGGTACAAAAATAGCAGTCGCCTTTGCCAATATCTTTATGGCCAAGGTTGAAACAGACATTTTAAACCAAAGCGCACTAAAACCGCTCGTTTGAAAACGATATGTAGACGACATACTTTCCCTCTAGACTTAAAATAGAAAGGAGATAATGCAATTCATTGAACAAGCAAACAAACAAAAACACCACAAATAAATTAACAGCCGAAATTTCAGATACAGAAACGACATTATTTTATCGATACAGACATTTACAAAGGCGAAAGGTTCAAGAGCAACTCATTCCTTGATGTGCACTCGCACTTCAAACCTACTGAAACATTTCAGTGAACACACTTCTCCTCGTGGCACCCACCGGGCATCAAAAAAGGCTTCATCAAAGGCGAGGCTTTGAGACTTCTCAGAACAAACTCTTCTAAAAGTATTTGGAGAGCTCATCTAGAATTTTAAATCACGCCTACGTGAAAGTGGTTATCCCGAGAATCTTGTTCAAAGGATTGCCTCAGAAGTGCAATTTAAAAACAGGAAACTGGCACTCCTTCAAAAACCACAAGAGAGCAGACGAATCTTGCCTTTCGTGACCCAGTACCACCCAGCAGAACCGAACTTAAAACAAATCCCTAGGAAAGACTGGCATTTAATAGAGCGAGGACCATTGCTTAAAGAAATCTACGGAGGCCCGCCCCTCATATGTTACAAAAGAGGGCGGTCAATCAAAGATATACTTGTAATAGCCAAATTACAAAACTGAAAGGCTAAAGCACGCGCCAGCTGGCTGGGGAGCCGTGTAGGTTCACAGGCGCCGCAAGCTCAGTGAGAACTTTGTAACCGGCCTTGTAACCCCTGTCCGGTTTACTAAACTGTGCTCTAACTGGGGTCCTAGACCATAGTTTGTCAACGACACATTTTTCTGAATGTGTTTTTGAAGTTTAGACGTGCGACTGTGATTGGACGAGAGAGACAATGCAGTCATGCCGGGACCCAGGGGAATAAAACAAGTGTCGTTACAAAGTTCAACAGTCGAACATTGCTGAGAAATCTACCTGCCGAAATTGTTTTTGGTTCTGATCGAGTAGACAAACTACCGCCTGAGCTTGCTCGCGGGGCTGCTATTACTTTGTTGTTGGGTTGAAATGAAAGTTTAATCTTTTTCAATTGATTCCGATGCGAAATTGTAACCGTGGGAACATTTTATCGCGGAATATTTGACTCAATTTGGCTGGCTTCTGAGAATTTAATGTTTATTACACTGTTGACAACTGAGGAATTGAAAACGGCTCAAATCGCGTCGAATCGAAAAAAAAAAAAAACACAGGAAGGAAGCGAGCCACAATGGCAATAAGTTTAGGCTTTTTAATTGAGAATTCTTTCGTATAATTGCCTTCTCAAGTCTTTTGCCGGATTCCTATGCAAATTCTTATATTTTTGTTGGCTTTCCCTCACATTGAGCTTGGGGTGCCTGTGGTAGGCATGTTACTCTTGTTCGATGTTTTGACACTCCACAGAATTTGTGCCCGAAATTTCTCTTTCTGCAAAAATTGAATTTCGGCCGTTTTCCTTCTTATAAAAAAAGAGCCACACAATCAATAATATGTAAAGCCACAAACAGCGATGATGGTGTTGTCTGCAGAGTATAATTCTAGGTTATGCGCTACAGCATATTTTCGTTGTTGTCGATGGCAAAAGTTGAGTTCA
>NC_090888.1:3156670-3159170 GCF_036669925.1 Montipora capricornis | reverse complement strand
AATCTACAACATTTGTCTGGCAAGCAAGTAAAAACATAAGGTATGAGAAAATTATAGGTAAAATCAAGTGATTCAAGACATTATTATGCATGTTTCCATCCTTGAAAAGGTCCTTTTGCCTACAAGAATTGCGTGTCATTGGCGCACATGAACTTTTGTAATGCATGTGTACTGTATTTCTTTATTTAGATAACTCAAATTGTATTTAGGCCCTGCTTTTGCCTCAATAAAGATAGCCCAAACAATGGCAAATTTTTTATTGTATATGTCCTGAAAATACTATCGTAATAGCGTCAATAGAATGAAAGATATAGTTCATTCTTTCAGAGTGGTTTCTCTGGTGTCTTATGTTGTGAAAAAATGCAGCAGTGAAGTGGTATACTGACGGTAGAAAAGTCAGCAGTGAAAGAGTTAAAGCACTCATTGTCAACAACGGTTCTTGCTGCATTTCACCCAGGATTTCAGATCAAAGTTCCACAAAAATTAATGGCAATACACAGCGACTTGCTACAACTGAAACAACTGAACAGCATGGAAATCTTAATTTATTTCATTTTCAGAACGATCGAATGTGGCCGGTCAGCGTGAACGGCAAGACGAAAGGTTGACCTGTCAACTCCCAAGTCAGTTCGGACATTGTCCATTGACCAGCCGTTATTTCGAGCCCTGTGTTATGGGAATTTTGGTAATTTTTAACCAAAATTCTATGACACAGTTTATACTTGTGCTTAACACATTCATCAGTCTCCTTCGCTGCTGTCTTTCGGGACGTCACGCAAGGGTAGTGTTGCGTGACATCTCGAAAGACAGCTGTGAAGGAGACTACACATTCATCGAAATTAAGTAGAAACATGTCAACATGTTTATTGCTTTTGGCAGGAAGAGTCATTTGTTGTTCATTTTTGTTTCCTTTCATTAAAAAACGAAATATATATCAACATATTTCCTGAGAGGAGCACTTTCTTGAAAGTCACAATGAAAAAAGGTTTTTTTCAAAACTCAGGGCTGCTTTAAAGTTGAGTTACTTAATGTTTTTATTAAAGGTTGTGATAAAAAAAATCACTTCCTTTTTTTCAAAGATTATTATTATTATTATTTTATTATTATTATTCTTTATTATTTTTATCATTATTATTATATTGTACTTCAGTTTGTCTACATTTTGCCTTCTAGGGCCAGAACCAAACCATGGTTCTAAGGCACGAGAGGAGCATTTTATCAATTTACTTGTAATTGAAAGAACCTTTCTCAGAATGTGTGCTGTTCCCAAGAGTGCTCAGTGTTTTTTTGGATTTCCTGTAGGTTGTTATTGCCTGGGATTTCGCGATGTTTTTTAGTACCTTTCTTAATAACTCCAAGGGCACCGACAACAACGGGAATTACCACTGTCCTCATTATTATTATTATTATTATTATTATTAATTATAATGTATTATTCTCTTTTTTGATGTTTATGCAGATGACATTGAGCAGTTTTTGGCTGGCACATACAGTAACACCAGGCAAAATGAGTTGTCATCTTCCCTGGAAGGGTTTGAACTTTTAGCAAGAACACCTCTTCAAAATAATGATGATGATGATGATGATGCATTACTTATACTCGATGACAGCTCTCAGTCACCCTGTCTTAGTTCTAGTGATGCTGTTCTTGCAATGTATGATGATCCTAGTGGAACATTTGACCATCAAACAGTACCTCTTGTGCGACATGCATTCTCAGAACCAAGACCAATACCTGTTGCCTTTTCTAGATCTTGTGGAAGTGGGCTGCAAGAAGTTTTGTATCACTGGTTGGCTCTTCCAATAAAGAAATGCCCTTATGTTGTCCTTGGTGGGTTTCTGATCATCCTAGGGGTATCCATAGGTCTTGACACTCAGATTCAGGCATCATCTACCCCACCTTCATTCTTCAAGGAAGACTCCAATTTACAGCAGATGTGGAACCTGAGATACAATATGAGCAGTGACAGCCTCAATGTGCATGATTTAACCGACGAGTTAATATTTCAACGTCTCTCAAATGACATTGACACTGTAACTTCAACTAGTAAACCAACAAGGAGAAAACCCTCTAAGGCAAACGGCATTAGGAGTTCAGCTCCTTCTCCTGTTACTGCAGCACAACCTGACCATGATCCAAAAACAAACATGTGGAAAGTTCCTTCATCTTCAACAAAATCCTCAACTTCTTCATCCAAGCCAACTTTTGTGTTACAGACAACATCGACCCCTCAGCCAAGCTCCAAGAAGATGCCAACACCAAAGTAAGTCTTTACATTTTCTTTGTTGCATTGTTAACATAATCATGATGAAGTGGACTTTGCACTCTAAAGTGTGAATAATTTTTGTACCCACCAATTTAAAGTTCATACAGAGACTACTTACATTGTATTAACTGTTGTTGGAGTCCCCACTCTGAATCCTGGCCTACATGTAGTTAAATCTCTCTCGAAAGAAGCCAAAAACACCAAAATTAATAGAGCGCCGCCATTTTGAACGG
>NC_090888.1:3126670-3151670 GCF_036669925.1 Montipora capricornis | reverse complement strand
CAAAAAATTAACAGCCAAACTTATCATGAGTTTACTGCGCGCAATTCTAGAAATACACTGCAACTGAAGATATTACCCGAAAAAATCACCAAAGAAACCTTCATGGGCAAACACGTTAAAGGATTATATAATGTATTCCTCTTTTTTTTTTCTTTAAAAATCTATTGCCAAACCGTCCAACGACAAAATGCTAGGTTATCTCAATTACAAGTTAAGATGTCAAGCTTAAAGAGGATGCATATTCGGTGAAGTTCAGAGGGAGAATTACACCGGCCTTAGCCGCAACATAGCGGTCGAAAACATTCCCCATGCTTTATTTGTTTTTCTCAAATTAAAGCCAACGGTAACTTTCGAATTCGTTTATAATATTCCTCCCACGGTAATTAACTCTGGTCAAAGCAAAATGGCATGAATCTGCCGTCCACGCGTGTATTGGTGTAATGGAAGTAAATTTGATTGGCCGATGAAGGACATGTCAATCAATCAAAAAAAGTGGGCGGAAGGAATTTCGAAGAGGAATTTTGTCAGGCTCTATTTTTCGTTTCGCCAACTCCACGTTACGTACCACGCGAAACTAAAATAGAGCCTGATCGCAGGTTAGTTGAGTTTTTGTTGGTTCTCTTCTCTGCTTCGAGGGTTTTTCTCGGGGTTCTCTGGTTTTCCCCCCTCAGCAAAAACCAACATACAGCTGATTCCAGCTGGCTGTAAGCTGTGCTCCAAGGTCACACATGGACCGTATAGCGGCTGCCAGAGGCGCCTTTGTATGCTTTAGGTTCGACCTTGTTGAGCTGTGTCGTTGCTGTACTTGCGACGGCGATTAGCCGCGACAATTATTTTATTGTTGTTGTTGTTATTATTATTATCATTATTATTATTATTAGCATTGCTCAACCCACTGACCCCTAGGACTGACATTTAACCCTTTCAGCCCCATGGGGTTCCCCGTTGACGAGTAAAATCGTCTGGCGTTAGACAGAGTAAAATCTATAAGTGGCACTATTGGGAGTTAAAGGGTTAATGGGGACATAGTTTTTGAGTGAATCTAGCTGTTGTTAACCCTTTCAGCCCCGTGGGGTTCCCCGTTGACGAGTAAAATCGTCTGGCGTTAGACAGAGTAAAATCTATAAGGGGCACTATTGGGAGTTAAAGGGTTAAAAGATTTAACCCTTTGACACGCAAACCAGCCTAACTTGGCCAGACTGAGTATTTTACTCTGTCTAACACCAGACGATTTTACTCATCAATGGGTGAACCCTTTGACACCCAGACCGACCTAAACTGGCCAGACTTAGTATTTTACTCTGTTACTATTACGCCAGACGATTTTACTCGTCAGTGGGGAACCCCAGAAGTCAATGGGTTAACTGTCTAATGGCAGACGATTTTACTCGTCAGTGGAGGACAGTTCAGGAGTCAATGTGGTAAAGAAGATTATGGAATAATGCACACTTGCAGCAAATAATTTATGATAATGAGATTTTTTTATGTTTAGGGGACAATAACATGAATTAAGATTAATATGATGTTGAAATTTGGATTGCAGACAGCAAGAATTCTTCAAAAAGTACTCAACATTTCGAGAGACTTGTCACTGAATTTTTAGGACAGTATTTGCCACCCCTGCGGGAGCTTGTAATAATGCAATGATAATACAGAAGTTCCCATTTAGTGCAGTTCTGACTTGAATGTGCTTGGTGTGAATAAAAGCAAGGCAAGAAAGAAAAAATTCTAGTCCAAGCTGACATACAGCTGTATTGTAGACATTTTTTTGTACTTAAAAATAATTGGGAAGTTAAAATAGAAGACTAATGCAGGGCGCGACGAAAGTGCTGTCCGATAGCCCGGGGCTAGTGGAATGACTTGTCGGGCTAGCGTTTTCTTATCGTAGCTTGCCCGATGGGCAAGCACCGTTGGTTCCTCTTTTCTGGTGATAAATTGAGCTTTTCTACCAAAAAGTGTGTAGCAAAAAGCTCCTGAGAGAAAATGATAACGTTATGAGGCCAAATTAACGTAGCGTGACAACGTTTTCCTCTCATTTTAGTTGTGTCTGTAAATAACGTCATGACTTTTTCTGCTTACACAAGCGACTGAAATATAATTTTTGAAATGACAATATTTGCCCACTGACAGCGTGCAGTGCGAGACAATCAGTCTAATTAAATTCCAGCCAAGTCACGGTGCAGTGGATTTTCTCGGAAATTAGTTGCGTTTCGTTAGGAAAATCCAAATCCGGATTCTTGTTTCTATTTTAAAGCTGCCAATTTATTATTAAAACAAAAAAGGCCCACTTCGTGTAAAATTAAAAAACAAGAAAAAAACTCGCTTGAAGAAAAGCTAGCAGACCTGGAGCCGGTTGCTCGAAGCCTGGTTAGCGCTAACCGTTGATTAAGAGATATCAAAACCTATAGGTTTCCATGGTATTTAACGCTGGTTAACACTAACCATGCTTCGAGCAACCCGGGCCTGGTGCCGTTATTATCCGATAAAAAAAATGAAAACAAAAACACACAACTCCAGTAATTTAAAACATGATGTTTTCTCACTTCTGGAAGAGTTTGTCAGCTTGATGAGCTTTGAAGAGAATTTACTCCATCGAATATCGACAGACTTCAGATTACAGTGGTAGTTTAATTGACCGATCGTTCATGACATTCACCAAAATAACTGTGTTGTGATTTCCGTAAATTTATAATATTTTTGACCGTCAACGGGGGTAACTGCAGATGTAAACATCGAAGGAACGAACCCATTCCAATTCAGAGGTTGTTTTTCCTTTACTATTTCGCCCATGTTTGAATAAAATGTTACTCTGAAACAGTCATTTGCAATTTCTAAAAATTTTCTGGTCTTACAAAGCAAAACAATTTTCATACATGTGCGTTAACTGCGTTGATTATATGCAAATTGCAATCGGGCCGACGGCAGACAGAGAGACACATTCTTTAGATATTCAAATTGACTAAAGGCATTCCTAAACTTTCAGCAAATTTGTTGATGATGTTCATTCCGAGAACCTCGTTCATGTTAGCAGTACAAACAAGCAACTGAAATATTTCCTATAGCTCACTGTTCAACTGTTTTAGTTAATATATTTTATATTACACCAGGTAAACTATGAACTATGAGGTTGAAGTTAAAACGAAAATCACATTCAAGAATCAATTGAAAATACTACGAAGAATTAGTTTATATCTATGCTTGATATCATTACTTGTATTTTGCATAATTAAATAAATCTGATTATTCTTTATAAACAATTTAATTTCGGGCTAGCTCCTCAGACCTTCGGGCTAGTAACCTCAAGTAAGAGCTTGCCCGAAGGGCAATCTCTTCTTTTCATTTTCGTCTCACCCTGCTAATGGAAACGTTTTTTGAATGAGAATGTTTGAAGTTTTTTTTACTCATTTTGACCGAATCACAATAAGGGACAAAGTTTAACTTGTTAATATCTTTTTTACTGTTATAAATTTACAGAAAATCCACCACCAGCAACAAAGAGACCCAAGTCAGGTATTTGCTGTCATTAGTGAGGCTGTCAAACTTACTGCATGTCCATGATATAGCAAGTGACATTCAAAATTTTGCAACTTTCTTTTGTAGGCACTGAATTTGTTGCTTTGTCATATTTTAACACAGAGAACTCTGGGAATGTTGGCACAACGAAACCCCCTGTGGGAGGGACACGGCCTCCTCGTTGTCCTGGTAACTGTGACCCCATTGCTAAACCCATCGTGGATTCATCAGCCACAGTTTATGTTATACTTGGTTTGAAGGCCATTGATCGCAGCAAGATTGTAAGAGAGAGTGTTTTTACAGAGAAGGTACTTTATAAACTTTTAGCTATCAAAGATAAAAACAAGTATAGGACATTGCTTGACAATTACCAGTACATTACATTTCTGTAACTTCAGCAGACATTTTTTTTCCTTTTGAGTTATCAGTTCAAGGTATGATCCTTGAATCTTAATTACTTTATTTTGAAGACTTAGAATGGCAAAGTTGCCCCCAGCATGATAACTAAATAAATTTCAGTCTGAACACTTTTGGTAAGGCTAGCAAATGTTTTTACTTTGAGCATTGTCAATGTAGCAAAATTCATTGAGCCATTTGCACTCTTAAAAAATAAAAGTAGAGAAATGATCAGGAATGATATGGTTAAAGGACAACTGAAAAATTGGAGTCTTTGCAGTATTTGAAACTAAAAAAAAATATTTGAAACTAAGGGTGCGTTCGATTGACCATATTCCGGAATAGGAATACATGGAATAGAAGTTAGAAATCCTTCGTTTTTGTGGAGATCCACTTGAAAATTGTCAAACACTATTTTAAACGTATTTTTATCATCCTTGTTGCTTCAAAATGCCAGACATACCGTTTGAAATCATCACTTCACGTTTTCTTATTCCAGAATAGGGTCAATCAATCGGGCCCTAAGATCTCTGTAACAGAGGAATTGAATTTTCTAGAGGTTCAATCAAGATATTTTGTTTCAGGGTGACGTTATTCCAGATTACGCATTTTCTGAGATGGTGAAGAAGGAACATCTCAATTTCCTCAAGTATGCATGCAAACTGTGTAAAAGACTGAGCAATAATTCTGAACTGGTTCGACCTGGAGGTGCAGACTGTTTCCCTTCCTGGATTATAGATTCTTTCCCGAAAGGCTCACGCCATGATCGTTGGGGCAAACATTGCGCAGACATCAAAGTACCTGAATTCAGCTCAGGCAAATCGCGTGCCAAGCTGCTGCAGATGTCTGCACCTAATGGAGATTATACCAATGGTACTTATTGGATGAAGATGGCATTTGAATCGGTAAATACTATTTTTTTATTTTTAGCAGCTACATGTATGTATACTGTTTTGTTGCAGGATTTTATTCAGGTCAGGTTCCTTAATTTTACATTGCACTATTTCTGGCGAATTTTGACTTTGCTTCATTCAAACAAGCACAAGTAAATTTTTTTCAAAGACACAGAAAATTGCAAGAGCCCGTTTAGTACTTATTTATTCCAAATTGCACAATATTATTATTAATAATATACATGAAAAAAATTGAAGATAGTTAAGCAGAAGCACCGTATGCATATCACACAATCATGGTAAAATTACACCATGTATTGCACCATCCAGGGGTCACATTTGATTGGCTATCAATGCAACTATTTCATTTAATTGACATGCTCTCAGCCAATCAGCATGCTGAAATTTTTTTGTGCTCATTATTATAATCAAAACTGTTTTGCCAGTAAATTTGAAAGAGTGTAGAAGTAAGGAGTCAGAATTCAGGAGTCCAAAAATTAATATCAAATATAAAAATGTTGTGGCTTCAACAAGTTTGACTACTTTTGAACCCACAGAGCAAAGCTGTGTGCAAAGACATGACAGGGGTATGCACAATGGCCTGCCTTATGGGAGCTCTTATCTTGGATGAAATTTTGTTTTGTGTATGTTTTGGAGAGCTCAAGGACCAGGACATTTCTGAGCATACATGCACATCCTGTGCCACACGTCCAATTATTTTGTCTTCATTGTCATGTGACACTTCATTTGTTTTTACCATGCCGTGGCATAATCCTGTATTTTGTCCAATTTCATTAATCACTCACTGAAAAACCATGTCTCCATTAACCCATCGACATCCAAACCGGCCGAAACCGGCCAGACTTAGTATTTTACTCTGTCTAATGTCAGACGATTTTACTGGTCAATGGGGAACCCCTGGAAGTCAAAGGGTTTAATGGCCCTGCTAGAGGTAAAATAAAATTAAAAAAATTCTCGCTTGCAATCCTAAAACAGGTTAGCAACAGGTGGTAAAATAAGGAAAAGTGCTTGAAGTGTACTGTCATGTATAGTGGTTTTTTGTTCCCAACAATTTTGAAAGCAACCAACGTTCACTCGTGTTCGATCTTTTGATCAAGTTCATAAGCATACTGTTTAACTTTTTCTGTTAGTTATCTTATGTCACCTCCTGTCCATTACTCAGGCTAAAAATACAAGGAAGTGTTACGTTTTTGAAAACATTGGCCATGTAGCACTTATATTTCAACAGAATTAACTATTTACCGTAATTCAGTTGAAATAAAAGTGCTAGACGGCCAGCATTTGCAAAAGCGTAACCCTTCCTTGTACTTGTTCATATTCATTGCAGTGATGTTGACATCCTAAATTCCCATGACCTGCTCCCGTCTGACCTTGTAGCTCAGTCAGTAGAGCAGCAGTGACCTAACCTAAAGGTTGTGGGTTCAATTCCCACCCTGGGAATGTCCTTGTGTGGGCCCAATTCCATTAGTAGGGCTAATGCTCACGTGGTTTACATGGGTAGAATATAGCACTTCACATTACCCTCCAATAGTTAATTCTCTTTTAAAATAAATACCTTAACACAATTGCATGTAACCTGTTCATGTGTAAGACCCGTACATGTACATCTCTTTAAAAAATGGCCAACCACAAAAGCTACATTATTTTGTAAATTTTGGGTAAAAGACCTTGGATTGCATCACTCAACATGTGACGTTCCAATTAGCTTTCACAAAATAGAATGTTTTTCTTTTGGATTACATGAAATTATTTAGCCCTAGAAAGCAACTAATACTGAACATATTTAATACCTCTGTCATAATTTACACCATTGAAATACATTGTGCTCAATTTATACCTTCAGTGTATCAGGTTGGTGTAGAGCTGTTAAATATAGTGTCTTGGTAAATGATATCACTCTACAAATTTTGGGAGGCACTGCAAAGAACATGAGAAATTACAACATACCGGTATCTGGTTTTGAAATTTAGAAGTCAGACATTGGTACCTTCTAACAGGGCTCCACTGTGATATTGATGAGATGCTGGAGAGTTACATCTCTGTGAACTTCTATTTTAAATCATTAACTTGAATTATTACGAGAAGTGAAGTGAACTTTGCTGTCTTTCATTAAAATTTAATATTGTTCACTCAATGCATGCACTCACCTACTCACGCATTCATTGATTTATTCATTGATTTATTCATTAATTCTTAGACTAACTACAATTCTTTATAAAGCAAAACGATCTTTCTGACTGTTCAGTGTGAGACAAATCTTGCAGTGACGAAAGCTTAATCAGACACTGAAAAAATTATTTTCTCCTGTAGACTGTCTTCTCAGGGAAGTCATCTTGGGAGAGAGTGGAAGATTTTGACAAATGGAACAAGTTCTTAAAGGAAGAACTTCGGACGTATCCCAAAGGATTTCATTCTGCATTCCAGACCAGTTCTGAATGGGTGAACACCTTCACAGAGGTCATAGCTATCAACAGTGCCATCTATGGAATTGTTTTTTCAATTGTTCTGTGTCTGGGATCTGTGGCTATCTTCACAGCAAATGGCCTTCTCACTTTGATTGTTTCTATCACAATTTTAGGTATGTGGATCGTGTCACAATATAGCGTAGACACAGGTTCTCGTAGAGATCTCTGAAAGACTAAAAACTATTTACAATCTGTAAATAAATATTAAATAGTTTTTAGTTTTTAATGTTTATCTAAAGAAGGCTGAACAGCCGAAATGTTATTAAATCGAGTCGGACCAGTTAGAAGTTTACTCCACTGCTTTCACTCTATATTGATATATATAATTATTGCCTATATAGATATATATATATGTAGGTTGAATAAACAGAAGAAGATGCAAACTTTTCTGGTAGGAGGTCTTTAATTCAAGTGGATGTTTTGCCTATTCGAGCTTCTTCAACACTAAAAATGTTGGAATAAAATTTACAAGGAAATACAGCACAACTTGTAAAAGTACTCAGCGATATTACACACCAAAACATCTAATAAGATATATGTATTTCTACTCGTTGTTTGAATTTTGACTCGCCCTTGCGGGCTTGTCAGAATACAGCACAACTCGTAAAAGTACTTAGCGATACTACACACCAAAGCATCTAATAAGATATAAATTTTTGTCTTTAAACACAAATATTATTGTGCAGATTTCAAGTGTTTTATGGCGATGGAATATTGAAAAGCAAGATAAAATAAATTTTGCTGACTTTGTATAGGAGCAGAGAAGTGTAGGTAGAGAGAATTACAGTCATTACATGTATCAACGAAAACTGTTTTTGACGGGATGCGCTTCAACACTCTTTGTCAGGATGTATGCTTTAACGCATTGACTCCCAGGGGTTCCCCATTGATGAGTAAAATCGTCTGGCGTTAGACAGAGTAAAATACTAAGTCTGGCCGGTTTTAACAGAGATTATTTTTTTATTGGCCTCATGTTTGAATTGGGGAGAGAACCCTGGTGCTGTGGTGTGTCCTCTTTTTACATACATTCATAGGTTGGGTGAGATAAAATATGGACCGATATTGGTTGCCACTCACCCTAGACAAAGAATAATAATTATTGTAAACCACCATGTGTGGGTATATAAATCCTAAACCATGTACTTGCTTTTCTCTTTTTGTTTAGGTGTTCTGACCTCGGTGGTGGCAATATTCTATGTTGCGTCATGGCAACTTGGTGCTGTGGAGGCCATTTCTCTTTCCATCTTAGTTGGGACATCTGTCGATTACTGTGTCCATCTTGTAGAAGGATACATTCTGGCAGGAAATGCTATACCCCCAGATCTCACCACATCAAAGGTATTATTTGTTATGATTGCTGTTATTTTATTGGAAGTCACTGCAATTTCCTAGGGTGGAGTTTGCTAGCCTTGAGATGATCCTGAAGCTCACAAAGTGCAGTGCATTTTGTATTTCTCCCTCCCTTGTGACCTGTGGCTTGGTTAGACTTCCCACGAGCTTTGCACGCTGTCTTAAAGGATTGAGGAACTTAGGGTAGGGCAGATAGTGTCCTGGCGTTTTAATGTCCCAGCCAGGGCAAAAGGATTAACGAAATTTGGAGTAAGCATTGGGTTTTGGATGGATTTTTTAAAATGTAGAGCTAACGTGGAAAACCATTAAAAGGAGAGTTGAGAAACAAACATGTTCAGGCTTTTAGCCTACAGTAGTTTTGGATGAGAATTTGTGATCATTTACATGTAGCACAGTTATCAGGTTGGACTGGGTAATTTGTTGACAGTGGGTTATGTTATTCAGGGCCATATTACTTGCAGATATCTCCAAAAATGCAAGTATGAAGATGCAGGCTGATTTTCTATCTTGCTCTTCACCCCAACTAAAATGCCACCATTTTGGGGAATACAGACAATACTATGAAGTGGAAAGGATTCTAAAGGGCTGGTGCAGTAGTGAGAGCACTTGCCTCCAACCAGTGTGTCCATGTTTGATTCCCAAACTCAGCATCATAGGTAGAGTGGGTTTGTTGGTCCTTTAAGAGGTTTTTCTCCAGGTAGTCCAGTTTTCCCTTCTCCTCAAAAACCAACCTACAATTTCATGTTAGTTAATTTGTATTGGTTCCAATGTACAATGTCCCCAATTAGTGCCGCAGCGCTAGAAGACTAAATGAGGTGTCCCTAACTCTGCCATGTGAGTAAACTCAACCCCATGTAGCAGATGCTATTAAAACTAATAGATTTGTATACTGGTTAGTTATACATCCAGTGGATAGTTTTATCTACAACTGGGGTCCTTTGTGGAAATTTCACTGGTGGCTTAAGATGGTTTAGACTCAGCTAGGAATTTAATTACACATAAATTCATTTCTTAATGTGTAGTCAACTGTGTTTCCCCCTTTGACAGGAAATTCGAGGCTGGAGAACTGTAGCTGCCATGTCCCACGTAGGAACAGCAATCGTTAGCTCAGCCATTACAACAGTTGTGGCATCCATACCTCTGTGTGTGACAACCATTCAGCTTTTTGCTAAGTTTGGGCAAATCCTGGCCATTAACACAGCCGTGTCAATTTTCTTCACTTTGTCAATCTGTGTGGCTTTGCTATGCTTAATTGCTCCAGCAAGGTTCAAATCCTCTGGTTGGACAACCTTAAAAGCTTTAGTTACTGTGTTAACTGTGTATGGAGTAGGAGCCCTCATTTTGTTTCTTATAAATTGGAAGGCTGTTAGAATACCTGGGCCTTCAGGGGAGCCTTTGTTTCCAATACCTGAATAGTTCTCTCAAACCCAGACTAGTCTGCATTATTCCCTGGCCAAATAAGACGACTTAAGCAATGGAAAAACATAGAACATCACTGACAACAAGTCTATAGTACTGCAGGGTATTTTTATAAGTTTCTGTTTAAGGTTTTGTCAGGTATAGCATTGTAAATAGAGTAGTTTTAATATTAATAATAATATTATTTTGGGCAAACTGTAAAGACTTCCCAAATAAGAATAATATTATTTGTTTTGGTTTAAATTCAATTTGCACCTTTGTTTTAAAGTAGAACATCAGATCCAGATCCTGTTGACATGCTCTGGGGAACAGATGACAATTACCAGTATTATGAACCCAATCATTCCTCAGGTGCCCTAGGGTACCCCCTGTTGACAAGTAAAATTGTCTGGTTTTAGACAATCTCACTCTCAGGGATCAATGGGTTCAAGTTCTGAAATGCCTGCCTGCCAGGAGTTAAAATAGAAGAAAAAGTTCCTCATTAAGGTGATTCCCGGGTAAAAGAACCCATCATAGATTTCCGATGAAACTTGGTATGATGACATTACAGTACAAGGAGATGTTAAAAAGGTAATAAAAAGAGGGGGTCACCGCGCTTGTTTTCATGCCACGATGCTGACAAATATGGTTATTTAGGTGACTTTTGGTTATCTCAGTGCACAACAAACAAGATCGATTATTTTTCAATGCGGCGTGCTATATCACACAGAGTTCGACTTTCTTTGATTGCTCATTCATCTACGTCCCAGAAAAAATGGCTTCAAATACCCTGCATTATTAATTGATATTTTTATCCTTTAAAGGAAACATAATTTGGACTTGCTCTGCTGGGCCCGTTACGTCTCTATCTGTAGCATTTATTTCATTTGCCAAAAAAGTAGCTATAGATTTCTGCCAAATTTTTTCTCAGTTATTGCGGATATTGTTCTCATTGAATTTATAAAATAAAAAGTGGGGGTCACCGTGCTCGTTTAAGAGAAAAGGAGCTTTTATCTCGCTATCGAGCTTAGTTTGAGGGAAATCCCTTATGTTTTGTACGCGCGCACGCTTATGTGCGCGTGCTGATGACGCAAAAATCGTGCGCAGTAGGAATGCGCAATGCAAAACCAGGGAATCACCTTAAGTGTCGCAAGGTCTGAAAATAATGGGTAATCGCAATGCAATGGCCTCAGAAGTTTTTTTTTACGTACATAAATGGTTGCAAATGGGCTAAAGAATGTTATCACTATCTGTGTTACTCCCAGTCTTGCTTCTTGTGTCTTTCTAGGCAAGGCAACTAATCCTCAACGGTAATATGGGTAATGTATTGCATTCAACCAATGCACCAAAAATCCATTGGTCTGCAGTCAGCAGTCATTTTGGGGAGATGTTGTGCTGCACCATGTTTTCTGCTGTGCTGGTAGTTATGTTGGCAGATGTATTTGTAGTGTATATTGGGTCAGTCATTTGTTGGTAAGATTTCAGCCAACACATGGACACATGCATGGTTGGGATCTGATTTGTTACCATTATCCCAGCCCAGGTTGCTCGAAGCATGGTTAGCGCTAACTAGCGTTAAATACCATGAAAACCTATAGTTTTTGATACCTCTTAACCCACGATTAGCACTAACCAGGCTTCGAGCAACAGGGCCTGGTGTTTTGGCCTACAATCCTGGACAAAAGCAGTCAGTTGAGACCTTTCTGAAGTTTAGTTCTCTCAGACTACCTACAAGAAAAGCCCTAAAACACTCCCTTCCCCTTTCCTTACCAAAGTGATATTGTTTATGTACTGTTTAACAAACGAGCAGCAGTGTTTCATCAGGATTAAGGTGTAGCCAAGTGCTTTTAGACCCGATAAAACACGTACCAAGTGTTTTTAACGGCTTCAAAAACAGAATTTTAATGAGGAGTGTTTTATTGGGTTTAAAGCTCATGCTTGTGACATTTTATCGGTGTCTTGATATGCTGTTGGGTTCCTTAATTATTAACAAGTTTTTGAAGGAGAAGTGCAAATTACCGAGATATCCCTATGTGGAAAGAATTGGTTTAGATAAGAAGAAGGAAGTAGTGTCTCAACAATTTTGTGCAGGATTGTACGCCTTGTTTAAGCACTTTCTTGACCCTAGTAATAAAAAAGAAAATGGTCTGTTGAATGCCAGGACAGTAAAGTCAGGGTGCATCCTTTTTAGAACCAAACACCACGTGCTGAGTTGTATATTTTTGGATTTATTTATCAATATGCACCACTCATTTAAAAATGCTAGCCAAAATTTTGGTTATTTTTAAAATAGTCAGTGTTGAAATTTGCTGTTAAGAGGTTTTGTTACACTAGTGTAATTTGCCGTCATTAAGCAATAAAATTTAGTAAGTAAAATGTTGAAGTGTGATGTGCATTTGTTTTAAATTGACCAAAGAACTCACATTGTGAATTTTTGCTTTAGTTCACGTTCCATTTCTCTTGTTACATATTTATGAACATCAACACAGGTCAAACAAACTCCATTAATTAACCCTTTGATGTCCAAACTGGCCTAAACCGGCCAGAGTATTTTACTATGTCTAACGCCAGACGATTTACCTCGTCAATGGAGAACCCCTGTCCCCATTAAGGTGGCTCAAATCAGTTTCAACACTTTCAAGAGACCTTGTTATAAGAAGGATTGACACTACAACATTTCATCACGTAACAGCAATGTTATGGTACCACGTGAAACATCAATTATTGCTGAACAAGATGCAGTCATTTTTGTGACGTAACAAGTTACCACGACAACATGAAAGCCTTGCAAAACACCCCATATTTTGGCTTTAGTTGCTCTTTAACTAACTTGGTTACCCCAATTTTTTATTGCACAAAAGTAATTAGCAGGCCAAGATGAAACTCTGGAGCAGATTTAGAGCTGCCTTAAATTTTCAATTATTCAAGGTGGCTCATAATCCACTCCACAGAATTTTTTTAAACTTTGCAGGAAGTTTCATTCTGGCATGCTGATTATATTTAAGAAAGAAAAACATGGGTTCACCCAGTTTGTTTTTGAGATATGAGCAGCCAAAGCTAAAATATGGGGTGTTCTTGCAGGACTTTTGTGTTGCCATGGTAACTTTTTAAGTCACAAAAATGACTGAATCTTTTTCAGCAATAATTGTGCTTGATATAATCCCATAACATTCGTAAAAAATGGACAACAACTTTGAGTTTACAAGACATGTTTCAATTGATCATCTTCAGTTGCAAGTGTTTGTTACATTGCGATTTTGAATTTGAGTCAATGTTACAATTTGAACTTATGTTAATACATTGCCGTTAGAATTTTAAATTACCGGTAAACGTTACAACAATACTAAATGCAAACAATCAATAATGTTCACGCAAACAGTGTAACAAAATAAAAATAAACTTAAGTGCTTAATGGCAGGAAATTACAACAACAACAGCAACACCAAATCTACAGAAACTAACACTAAACCATAAATCTAGCTAAAAGATAGAGCAGCCTCTGAGCAACAACTGGGAACGATTAGGTGCTGTATCTAGAATGGAGAAACAGCTCTAAGAACATAGTCTTCAACATTCTTCAGAGTGTTGCAAATGTTGGAAAATGTGAGAAGTCCTGTCCCTTCTGAGATGGTCACGAATGCGCGTCGAAATGTGTCAGAATGTGTCCCTGACTTGACAGACATTACATCCTGCACAAGTGAACAGAGGTCGAAAGAATTGAACCATAACATTGCTGTAAACTGATAATAGTGTCAATCCTTCCAATAAGAACATTTCTTTCAAGTGTTGAAATTGGCTTGAGCCGATTTAATTAATGAACCCCATGAATAAAGAATTCCTCTGTTGGTAAACAAGGAAGTATTTTATGCAAGTTATCGTTAACTACTTGAAAAGCTGTAAAAAAAAATTAACATTCTCTTTTCTAATTATAGAATGTCATTGAGAATTTGGTTATATCTACGGTTGAGAATTGGCCATAAATAATCATAATTTTCTTATAATCACCCTACTTGTGTGAATTGCAGCCAGTAACTTGAGCAGCTATTGAAAATTAAACATCTGAAAATAATGTGACTCTTTTAATTCTCTCTTTTATCTTCATATCTCGAAATTTTCTGATAACCACTCCATTTGTGAGATGTAGGTTACTTGAAACCCTTGTGTTCACTACAGTCTTGCTTTTGGGTATGCTTGACTTGAACTGAAAGTGTGGGGGTGGGGCGGGGGGGGGGGGGTTGTCTGATAGCAGAATCACAGTATTAAGGGCATGAATACCCCTGTAAATTTTCATACAGGATACTATCCTTCAATTAGACTAGTAGTAATCTCTGATTTTTTAACTTTTGTTGGCAGAACGAACGTTGGTCAAAATGTTGAATCGTTTAAACGGGCCTTAAATTATGCGCATGCTTTTGTATGAAAAAACAAAAGGAAAATTCCCTTGAGAACATCACATGGTCTGAAATGAGAAAACAAGAGATACAAGCAAAAGAGGTCAATTGGCTTAAGTTGCCTTTGAGATTACTAGCCCTCTGAGATGTGATAAACCCATACCAACAAGACAACAAGCATTTTGAAACAAACATCACTGGTCACACCTTTTCTTTAATCGAATTTATTAATGCGCAACATGTTAATGAAATGCAATAACTGTAACCTTGTAACCTAGAAGCCTACTATTGAACCAAATAAAATCCTTGAACTTAAAAAAAAATAGCAATTAAGAAGCCACTCCAAATTTCAAAAAATCCTATGTTACACATTTATCATCTTGTTTGTGGTGGAAATGAAAGGGACCTTGCAATCAGTGCAGCAGAAGCAATATCAACATTACCATTGGTTCTCTGAAGTTCTAAAATTGCCTGATCCCTTGTAAAACCAAGATCTACTATCTTCTGAATGCTTGCCTCGGGAATGTTAGCTGCTCCAGACATGCTTGCAGAAGATGAAGACGGGGAAGAAAAGGAAGAGCTTGACCCTTGGGAGCTGCTGTTTGCTGATCGTAACATTGCTTCTGCCAGTTCTCTATCTTCCATTTCTGCCAGCTGCTTGTCTTGAGTCATCTGTTCTTCTCTGTCACTAAACGTTAGACGATCAGTCACAGGTAGATCAGACTCAGCAAGGAATGGAGTCTCTGTCCCAGTTGTACCAATGTGCAGTACATTGTTTTTTAGATCAATGCAACACTGAAAATTTGATGAAGTAAAATTCTTGAGATTCTATATTAATTAATATATGACAAAACAGACCTTAAGTTATACAATATATCGAAAGCATTTGAACATTTGGTACTTCCCCAATAACTTCCTTCATCATCACCATCATTGCTAAAACCGCTTTCAAGCTAAACTTCTTACCTGATGTCTTTTCAACATGTCGAGTCCCAAAACTAAATCCATTGGCTGATCTTCCATTACAGAGAAAGATGATTGCAAAAAGTCCTTCTCTATCTGGATTTGTGCCACATGAACACGTCCAACAATTTTCTGTGTTCCCACACCTTTAGCAATACCTGCCCATCGCTGATCCAGCAGTCGCATGATGTTGCATCTTTCTGCACAAGCTGCACTCATGAATGTCATTTGTGCTCCTGAGTCGACAAATGCCTTCACAGGGTGACCATTCAGCTTACAGTTTATGTACAGCATGACTACCTTGCCAAAGGATTCTGGAGAATACTCCATAGCAATCTCCATGTTTTGATTTACATTTGACATACGGATCTCCTCTGCAATTTGTTTCTGGGCCTCAAGATCAAGCGGATCGGCATTCATGGTTCTAATGCGCTGCATATCTCTATCAGCTCTTTCCTGACGCTGTCTTTGGAGCACTTGAGCAAAATTTTGTAAATTCCCACTTAAAAGTGCATCAGCAAGTTCTGGGTTTCTTTCTTTTAGCAGGGAAAGTTGATGGGGGTCAGCTAAGAACATGTCTCTTATATACTGTGGACTATCTCTGTCGACTACTGCCTGCTGGGGCTGTGCCTGGCCAGTTTGATTCTGTGGTGACTGTGGATGGGATTGGCCAGGGACTTGTATGCTTCCCCAGTCTAACCCACTTATTGGACCCATGCCTATACAAAGGAAAAGATCAGTGTAAGTGGTGTTTGGAAGTACTGTAAGTCAGCTCGCTCTCTTTCTCTCTCTGCAACAGCCTACTTTTTTATAGGTCATTCTTAGACATCAGCCTGTCACAATTGGCTACTGCTGTTATGATCACTCGGGCAATGATGAATTACATGTGTAAATAAAAAGTGAAAACCTTGAGGGTATGAGGAAAAAACAGGAACAATCTTTTTTATATTTTCTGAAACGCCAAGGCTATGACTAGTGTTTGATGTTGTCTTTGAGTATAACTTATGAAACAGGATTGTTCCTGTTTTTTTTTTTTTTCGTCCAGGATTGGAAATATAATAAGGTGCCCTGTCAAGTTTGATAAACATAACAAAATGTAAATGAAATGATATGAAATGAATCATATACTAAACTGCAGATATGAAATCATGAGAAACTATGATCCTCGCAGTTATGAAGGCAATTTTAGCAATTGCGTAGAGAAGCCTGAAAAATTGAATCCACAAATGACCAGCTCCTAACGTCAGCGGCTTCATAGCTCAGTTGGTTAGAGCGTCGCACCGGTACCCCATTTAAGTCCTGAAATTTTCAGACTTTTCTACACAATTGCTAAAATTGCGTTCAGAACTACGAAGATCATTGCTTCATTGGATAACAAAGTGTCCTTTTGAATCTGAGGTTAAAGAATAAAGTCAAAAATTTTTTGTGCAATTTTTAACTGAGAGTTTTAGTAATTGTTTATGTTGACTTAACGAATAGTGTTGGAGTACACTTGCCTGTTTTTGTTTTTTAACACAGGTTGATGTCAAAGTTGAGGCGAGTGGCATGAGGACACATGCATCTTATCACATTCAATCCTGGAAACATAGTTTGCTTGGGGATATTATTGAACCTAATAATTATACTGACAATTCTTTGCATTTTTTTTTACACCAAATGAACTATTGATAAATCTCATCAAAAAATTCATACTAGACTGGTCTATTTCAGCACATGTGAAATGACGTCATCTTTCAAAATAGGACAAATTGCGCATGTGGAATTAAAAACTATTCTACGACCGTACACATCAAAAGGGAACTTTAAACAACTGAAAAAATCTTCAACACAGATTTGTCAGCTTAATTTAGGATAAGTGTTATTTCTACACTTAAGTTAAAGGATTTGTAAGGATGATCATTTAAGCATCATCCCAAATTCTTAGAATTTGACGTTTTTTCCCACTCAAGCGATAACAGTTCTTGGCTGACCTGACATCTGTCGAAGAGGTTCTGTGGCTTGCATGACACGTTGCATCAACAATACATCGCCATCTTTGATTCCATAGCCTTCCAGCGTCTTTGTGTTGTCTCGGAGTTGTACGCCGTTGTGAAAAATCACGATTTGGGACGACTGAACGCCCGATTCGAACTCCAGCAGTGCCTTAAAATTGTCCAGTTCTAGATCATTGCTCACATCTACATTATATATTTGATCGCCTTCTAAGGTTACGGTGACTTTCATGTTGCTGTTCAACGATGAAATGTGCAATCGTGTATTAGCAGTGCGAAAGTACCTTCAGGAATTAATTTTGCAAACCTATTGTATAATCAACCGAAATAATGTAATTGCTCAGTAATTGTGACTAAGTCCGTTCCCAAACTCTTTTGTAAAAAATAAACGAGGAAACCTGGGTTAAATTGCCAGGCTACCTGCATGGTTACATGGGACACAACATTTGGGAGGATTTTTGCAGGATTGTCGTGGCATCGAGATTATTTTCCTCGCAAAATATGACTTCTCATACAGACTCTTCTCTGGATGGGTCTGGTCAAAGGTGCGTTTTTTATCTGATAGGTTTTAATGTTATTGGGTGAAATTTTTAGTTTGTATTAGCGTGAAGACTGGCACATCGTTCGAACAACGACTGGCTCGATAATTGATAGATGCGCTATGGTCATCTTGTACTGTCCGTCTGAAAATACCTCTACGAAGGGACTGAAGTGGTTCGTATCGCTAATATCTGATCAAATCCGTGGATTATTAAACGTATTGCGACCAAACGTTTGCCCAGTGTTCCAGAAAGTAAATGCAAAGAGCTTAGCGACAATGTTTTATCCTGGCAACGATTGCTTTCCGTGATAAAATTTTAGATAATCGCAGAGATAAACGTTACTTAGACAGTAAAGGAAGGAAAGTCTGAATTATTCAGGCTTGAATGGCATGATATAAGTATTCATATAAACTCCTTTTGATTTGCTTGTCAATCTTGCTTAGATTATAATAGAACAAGGGGCTACGGATAGCCAATACTTTGTTCGAAGGGATTTTAGCCGGTTGCCTTTAATTTAACATTCACAGTATTTCGATGATTTTTTATGCTACAATTATGGTTGGCCATTTGTTGCAAAATTCAACAATAGGGCCGTTTATACGAGAGAAAATAAGCCGCGGCTAACTCTGGCCGCGGCTTACGTAAGCCGCGAAAACAACTATTTATACGAGTATAAACTCCCCGGCCAGGATAAGCCGCGGCTTGAGAAAGCCGTGAACGCAGATTTTGTACCATTTATACGGGGTGTTCGCGGCTTATGTAAGCCGCGGCTTAGTTTCTCTCGTATAAACGGCCCTAATGTATACTTGTATGCAACAATCTATATTGATTCAGCTTCAACACAGGATATTTTCATTTAACTACTATGTTGATTCAACTTCAACACCGGATGTTTTCATTCAATGACTACATTCATTCAACTTCAATACGGGCTTTGTTTATTCAACAAATACCGGTATGTTCATTCAACTTCAAAAGGGCTATTTTTGTGCAAGAAGAATATTTATGCGACTTCAACGTCCAAAGTTACAAAGTCACTTCAACAAAAGTATTTTCATTCAACAATTCATTTACATTCAACTCTTCGCAAGTTCCCGGACATCAATAAAGCTCCACCTCCCTGAAGTTGAATCAATATAGATTGTTGCATACAAATATACCGGTACATTGTTGAATTTTGCAACAAACAGCCAATCATATACTATTTATCTTGGTCAACATCCAGTTCAATTCCGTCCTAAAGTCCACATTCTTTGACCCAACCATACGGTTAAGTGCAATCGTAGAATAGTTGTTCACATTTAAACCGTTGTTAATGGCTTTGGCTCCAATCAAAACCAGTAAGCAGATGCTTTACAAGTTTCTACGAGGTTATTTAAAAATATTTAAAACTCTTTCTTTAATACTGGGAGAATTATAAAATTATACCATTAGCCCAGTAAAATGTGTTAGGGAGTCATACGATGACCGGATATTGCATTGCGTGCAATGAAAAACGCAAAAACAATTCTTTAATACATATTTCCCTGTTAGTGGTCATAACAATAAAAATTGAATAGAGCGGTTTTCAATTAAGTGTCGAAAGTAATTAGCGAATTGCTTTGGTTTATGATTACTTCACTCAGTGATTGGTTCAAAGTTCTCGCGCCACTTTTTCAACCAATCAGAAGTGAAACCAAAACCAATTGTGGCGTGCGCATGCACATTTTCCTGTGCTTTGTGTCGGCGACATGTAATTACTTCTAGTTTTGATTGGTTTACGGGATTGTCTCAAGTCAAGTTCAACGTGAAACAAATCATCTTTGTGGCTAAGATGTTTGTTATAACCTCTCGAACTTGTGTTGTTTGCCCCTCAGAAGTGTGTAGCTAATTTGCATGATAAAGGCAAATCCAACATGGCGGCTAACGTGAATAAGGTCTATTGAAACTCGCTCTAAGGAGATACCGCGTTCAAATCTTACTTGCACTTCCTTCTACGAGACAAAGAACGGAGCCACATTGCAGCCCCAAAATAAAATATAAATAAATTGAAAAGTCTGAATTCCAAAAAACAGAGTCAAATCCTATACTTTGTTCTTCGGACTTTACTGAATTAAAGTGTTGTTAATGAGCCCAAACCACACGTACACTCTTAAGCCACGACCAGCACCAACCCATTTAAATGCAGCTTGACCCAGGAGGCTCACAGCCCTTCTTGAGAAATATTACGTACTTGAGGGTTTTGAGGATCGGTTTGGGGTGGATCGAAGATAAAAACTACATGTAGTATAAAGGAGGGTTAGAAAAATGTAATGAATAAGTTCATCATCATGATCGTCACAATCATCATATCCAACAGCTTAATCATTATAATTATTATCATTTCTTATTTATTCTTATTCGTAGGGATGTTGAAGAACCTCCAGAAAAGAGTGTTTGGCTTAATGCCCATCAGGACCCAATGGCGTCCCTCTACACCTTTTCAACCTCTATTTCATTAGCAGATCTGAATGCTGATTCAGACTTCAAACTTCTAGTTGCAGACCTTGGCACCGGGACCTATGACACCAAACTTAAAGTCTTTAAAGGTACCAGTTTGTTCATGGAGAGTGCCATCATAGATCTCCCAATAGCTCTGGTATCATTTTACATGGACACAAATGATCCACGAACTCCTGCCGTGGCAGTAGCCTCTGGGCCATTTATCTATGTGTACAAGAATTTGAGGCCTTACTTCAAGTTTACCCTACCACCACTAGAAGTCAATGCGGTTGAACAAGATCTCTGGAATCAAGCTAAAGAAGACAAGATTGACATTCATTTGCTGAGGGAGATGCTGGAAAGCTTGAAGAATGAGGGAAGTGAGGGCTTGCTCTCAGTTCGTTCCTTAAAATTCCTTTCTCTTGAGCCAGAGGAACTTGAAGCTTTTGCCAATGCCCATAAACATGCACCACTGAAGAGGCAAACAGTTATCACATGCATGGGAACAATGAAGAAAAGTGTTGCAGATGAAGATGCTGTTAGCTGCCTTGTAATTGGCACAGAGAGTAAAGATGTGTTTGTCCTCGATCCTGAGGCCTTCACTGTCCTGGCAAAGATGAGCCTTCCAAGTGTTCCAGTGTTTGTTTCTGTTAATGGCCTGTTTGATGTTGAGTTTCGGATTGTTGTTGCTTGCAGAGATGGTAAAGTTTACACTTTGAAGAGAGGCAGCAAGAATGCTAAAGCTTGTATAGAGCTTGGAGCTCAAGCAGTTGGTCTGGAGCGCACAGGAAAAAGTATCATTGTTGGTTGTATGGATAACACTCTGCTGTGTTTCTCAACTAAGGGGAAGAAGTTGTGGACAGTCTACCTCCCCAGTAATATCTTCACCATGAGCCTCATGGATCACAAAGCCAGGGGATTTAAGGCAGTCATGGTTGCCTTGAGCAATGGTGAAGTCAGAATCTACAAGGAAAAGTATCTTGTCAATACAATCAAAATGCCAGATGCTGTAACTGCCTTAAAGTTTGGCCGGTTTGGCCGTGAAGATAGCGCCTTGATTCTTATAACAAGAAGTGGTGGACTGTATGTGAAAATCTTAAAAAGAACGGCAAACTTTGAAGGGAAGGACATGACGCCCGGCCCGCCCCCTGCACAATCTATTAAGCTAAATGTCCCCAAGAAGACAAAGCTCTTTGTGGATCAAACTCTGCGAGAGAGGGACAGTGCAAGTAGCATGCACAGAATGTTCCAGCATAATCTTTATTTGCTTCGCCTGATGTCTGCAAGGGCTTACGTCAGTGCTTTGCAGAAAAGCCTGAACCCCATCTCTTCTTCAGCTACTGAACCTCTGAAGTTATCGGCACAAGTTCAAGGCATCGGCCCAGCCTTTAAGCTGACTGTTAACCTTCAGAACATTTCGTCTAGTGTGCCATCTACAAACCTCCTCATTACATTTCAGTTTGATGATTCACTGTATGCTCTGTCAAAGCCTTGCATTACTGTTCCTCTACTTGTTCCAGGTCTGATGTATGCTTATGAAACACTGGTTGAGTGCATCAGTGACAAGGGCATTTCAGATGCTATCAAAGTGTTTGTTTTGCATCAGGGCAACAGCATTCCAGTTATCACTGCTGTGATTAATATGCCAGTTAGTGAAGCATTGGTTATTGTGTAGAATAGAAGTCTGCAATAGCAGAATCCAAATTGGAAGACATCTCCCAGTGTGAGACTTGTTGAAGCAGTTATTATTATTATTATTATTATTATTATTATTATTATTATTATTGTTATTGTTATTGTTATTGTTATTGTTATTAGAGCGGTTTTCAATTGAGTGTCGTAAAACTAAAACCAAAGTAATTACTTTGGCCAATCAAAAAGGTCGGAGACAATCCACTAAACCAATCAAAATTCGAAGTAATTACACGTAGCCAACACAAAGGGCGGGAAAATGTGCATGCGCGAGCCATGATTGGTTTTGGTTTCACCTCTGATTGGTTGAAAAAAATGTTGCGAGAACTTTGAACCAATCACTGAGTGAAGTAGTCATAAACCAAAGTAATTCACTTATTACTTTTGACACTTAATCGAAAACCACTCTAGTGGTATTAATTATTATTGTTATTATTACTATTGACTGCTGAAAGCAAGTTACATCATGATTGTTTAGCTATTTGTTATATCACTGGCATTTGGTTAAAAAAATACTGCGTCGCATTTCCTAGTCAATGAAAGGCAACAGGATTTCATAGCCTTCAACTAAGAGCTTTTATTTTATGATTACAAGGAATTAGATATCCACTCAATTTTGAGTCATCAACAAAATGAATCATGTATTGAACTCCGGATATGAAATCAGGTGACTGGTTAAAGTCCTGAATTTTTCAGGCCTTTCTTCACAATTGGTAAGATTGCATTCGTAACTGCGAGGATCATAGTTTCACTTTAAGTCATCAACAATGCATTAGCAACAAAAGAAATAACAGAACATTGATGTTATTTTAAAGTTAGGGTTTTCGTAAATTTCTTCTTGAGGCGTAGACTGTAATACTGTATAATTAAGGTTATTCAATAACTTGTGACATTTATTGCTTGTGGTATAAACCCTTTGAATACTTCAACATCAATGACTGTCTCGTAAAATACTTGAAAACAGAAACACTATTTAATTCTTAACTTCACTGTGATGGAGCGATGGAGGTAATTGCCTTTTGGAAGCTAACAGCAGATAAATCCTTGGATGATTCTTCAGTAATAATAATAATTGTTATTGTTGGTGAAAGCAAAATTGAAACTTGTTCAGAGACAGTTGTTCATTACACCTCGGAAAATACCATAATACTCTTTGTTTGTCCCCCCAAATTTTGCATAAGCATTGTTTCCAGTTTCTCTTGGGACTTACAACGGTCTCAAGAGAAAACAAAAACAATACTTATGCAAAATTTGGGGGGACAACTTGGCCTATTCTAGATCACGCCAACTAAGGCTTTCTTGTATAACGTTAAAGCTGACTGCTGCTTTGTTGGCAGTCATTTAACTGACACAAACCATGCTGCTTAGCTCTGGACTGACTTTACTCGGAGGTGAAGTATTATCTTTTATGGTTTTCAAAACTGTAAGTTGCTACTCACTGTACACAGGAGAAAAATTAAATTTATGGTCCTAAAATTGCTGTGTTTGTTTGTGTCCTAAAACTAACCACTCATAGGTGGGCACAATAATAATGTTAAAAGATGTACCATACCCGTTGTAAGTTTTATGTGCAGCTACTCGAACTTATTGTAACAATACTTCCAGTAAATGGTCCACGGTTCCTTCGTAAATTGCATGTAATTGCCCATGAATAACAAAGTTCGAATAAAAAACCTCCGATCATTCAAAGAATTTGTAGATTCAAATCTGTTAATTGTCCTTAAAGGGACCCCCAAAATAGCGGTAATTGTGAAGAAGAGCTCCCCAAAAAACCTGTCGGCCGACTGTCGGTCAACTGTCGGCCGACAGGTTACCGACAGTCTACCGACAGCTAACCAACAGGTTACCGACAGGTTGAGAAAAAAGAAAAATTGTGGAAAAAACGAGCAGTTAACGTGACATAACATTCCGTAATGGTGATGTATGACTCGACAGACTTCACCTACTTACCGATCAACTGTTATCAGTTGTTATCAGTTGTTATCAGATGCGTATAGGATATATCACTTGCCTAATTTACAGCACACCAGACAATCTAAGAATCGCATTGGAAGATAATTTAATCGAAAACTCGGCAAAAAACTCTGAAAACCATAAGCTACGTATCAATACAAACACTTTCGTTCAAATCGCCCTACAATGCAACGCAAATAGCCTGTGTACAGCCGCCCGCTCTCCGAACTGAAAAAAAATCGGAGAGGAACTCCCCTTGATTATGGACATTATGCTGCAATAATAGGATTCCATGTGCTTCCTAGAAGAATCTAAAAGAGTAATTGCAGGATACCCGGTCACTCCAAGCAACGCTACCTCGTTCCTGGCTCCGTGGCTGCCAAGTGGCCATAGACTGCAAGCAGTCCCTTTGCAAACGTTTTCAATTCCCAGTTTCTCTGTCCTTGTGTGGGGCCATTTCCATCAGTAGGGCTAACGCACACATGGTTCATATGGGGTAGATACTTAGCACTTCACATTACACTCTAATCAGTTAAGTCTGTTCAAATATAAGTGCTACACGGCCAACGTTTGAAAAAACGTAATCCCTCCTTCGTAAATCAGCCGAGCGGCCCGCTTCTCTGAGGCACCGTTTACACGAACGCGGTTTCATTTGTAACCCCATCGATTTCGGTGCGGTTACACCTTCCGTTTACACGACACCGATCGAGACTGTTATAGTAACCGTGTCGATTTGGAATCGCTGCCAAAAGTGGAGCGTTTTCAAAACGATGCGGTTTTATCTGTCGTGTAAACAGCGAAACCGCATCGATTTGAATACGGTCACTATTTTGGCGCGAAATTTGCATTGTTCAATTCAAAATAGTAAATTTAGCGCGTAGTGCAGCACTCGCTTATACCATCATGGCTTGGATTGTTCTGGCGAAACAGTTCCGTGTAAACACTTCCAAACCGCATCGATTTTGACGCGGT
>NC_090888.1:3116670-3119170 GCF_036669925.1 Montipora capricornis | reverse complement strand
AAATTTATAGACCACACGCGTGCGAAGCCCTACAGGGACAGCATCTTTCACATTAAAAAGACTCCTGACTTTGAAAGTAGTGAAGACTAACCTTATAAAAACCTCACGAAAAACTCGGTCCTTCCTTTCAAGTCAGACGAAGTTGTCACCAATCTTTCATCGGTTTCTCTCAACACTGATCAGTTGAATGTTCTAAAATATGGACTTACCCACTCGATATGCCCACCTTCGATCAACAAAACGGACATCTTCGCATGCTTTGAATTGATTAGTCAGAGGATGTTAAAGAATCTCAAGGAGAGCAAGGACACGGGTAAACTGGCTACCGAACTGTCACATTTGGCTCACACGTACGTGTTATCATATCGACCCACGGCCTCGGATTTGAAAAAGCACAGGATTCTGAAAGAACTAAGAAAGAACAAGAACATTGTAATATTGCGGCCAGATAAGGGTAATGGGGTAGTAATTTTAGATAGACAAGAATATGACAAGGGTTTATTTAAAATCATTAACGACACTACTAAATTCAGGGTCCTTACATCCGACCCTACCCTTACCCGGGAAGGGAAACTCCAGCGCTATCTTAGAGAACTTAGGAAAAAAGGTCACTTTGATCCTGAAGTTTATGAGGCCATTTATCCAAGTGGATCCCAGCCTGCTAGGATCTATGGTCTCCCTAAGATGCACAAACCACGAGCGCCAAATTCCACCCCACCATTTCGGCCCATAGTTTCCTCCATAGGCACCTACAACTACAGCTTGGCCAAATACTTATGTAATCTACTCCAACCTCATATTCCATCCACATTCATTGCTTCAGATTCCTTCACTTTTGTGAAGGAAATCAATGAGCTGTCTTTGCATGGGATGTTCATGGTGTCCTTCGATGTTGAAAGCCTCTTCACCAACATCCCTCTAGATGATTGTATTAACCTTGCCGTCAAGTATATAACTGAGGGTAACCCAGGTTTGAAACTTAGTAAACAACATCTTAAAAGGTTGTTTGAGTTTGCTACCAAGGAAACTCACTTCCTGTTCAAGGGTAACTTCTATGACCAGGTGGATGGTGTAGCCATGGGGTCCCCCCTTGCCCCTGTTCTAGCCAATCTCTTTATGGGTCACCATGAGAATATATGGTTGGATCAATACGGGGATTCAGAGGTCTTATTCTATCGTCGCTACGTAGACGATACATTTTGCCTTTTCCGCTCTGAACGGGATGCAACCCTTTTCTTCAATTACATCAACAATCAACACCCCAATATACGCTTTACAATGGAACGGGAGGCTGACCATGTTCTACCTTTCCTAGATGTTCTAATCAATAACACTGACCCGCACCAAAGTATAACCACCGTTTACCGGAAAAAAACTTTCACAGGTTTGCTCACCAGTTATCTGAGTTTTTGCCCCTTTACCTACAAACTGGGGTTAATCAAAACCTTGATTGATAGAACTTTTAAGATAAACAACACTTGGATGGGGTTCCATACTGATCTTCAAAAATTGTCTGTCATTCTGCGGAGGAATCTCTTCCCTGAAAACCTTATCAACAAATATATTTCTAAATATATTCAGACAGCAGTCAAGGGAGGGAAAACACAGTCTCATTCAGGAATCGAGCCCCAGGAAACACCTAAGTTTTTCTTTAAAATCCCTTACGTTGGGCACTTCTCAGTCACGGCACAGAGGTGTATACGCAAACTTGCTAATCGGTTATGTAAACCGATTGATATAAGGTTAGTCTTCACTACTTTCAAAGTCAGGAGTCTTTTTAATGTGAAAGATGCTGTCCCTGTAGGGCTTCGCACGCGTGTGGTCTATAAATTTTCGTGTGCAAGTGGTAATGCTTGTTATGTTGGTGAAACCAGCCGACACTTCTCCACACGAGTGCGCGAGCACTTACTTTCAGACAGATCTTCGAACGTTTTTAAACATCTGCAGAGTTCAGAGTCTTGTAAGGCACCCTGCACACAGGATTGCTTCGAGATCCTGGACTCTGCAGCCACTAAGTACCAAGTGAAGCTTAAGGAATCCATGTATATAAAATGGGAGAAGCCCGATCTCAACCAGCAGGTGAAACACATTAACCTGACTCTCTCCCTGTAAGGAACTAAGCGTCACTCATTTAAATTTTTGTTTTGTTCTGTTTTGATTTAATACGCAATATTGACAACGCAATGTAACGAAGTTTGTAAGATCGCGCGCGCTTTAAATTCAACGGCGATTTCAAAATATGTAACACTGAAGATGACGGATGTACCGTCGAAACATGTCTGGAAAATTAAAGAAAGTTGTTATGTTTATACGAATCAGATATTTCCATTTTAATTTTTATGAATCGCCAACAGTAGGGTGCTGGGCTTGAAGCAGACGGCACGAAAGGTAGTGTAACTACCACTTGAAAAAGGTCGCCAGAAGTTCTTGAATTGGGATTTTTCAAAATATGAAATTACTTGCGCTAGATAAGTACACCAGCCATTACGGTTTGAATGAC
>NC_090888.1:3096670-3111670 GCF_036669925.1 Montipora capricornis | reverse complement strand
TGTGCCACGAATATAAAAAGTTACTATCAGCGAAAAACATTTTGGGAGGTTTTTTGCTACGTTCAATTTTTCTATTCTTTTGGCTGCACAAGTAATCGCAAAATACAAAAGTGACATCGATTTCAGCGGCCGCCTGTGATCAAGTTACCTTGCGTGTTACTAACAACTGGATACAAGGTTACAGTAATTAAAATGGAATATTTAATTTATTTTAAGGATTCTAAGTTCGAGTGAGCCCTAACTCTACTGTGAAGTTTTATACCCAATTATTCCATCAGAGATCAACCCTAGTATTGGAATTGGGCCCACACAAGGACAGTGAAAAACTATGACCAGGGTGGGATTTGAACCCACGACGTTTGGATTTAGATCACCGCTACTCTACCGACTGAGCTACAAGGTCAGAGCGGGAGCAGGTCGTGAGTATGTGAGACGTTATTGACAAGGACAAGTTCGGCTCGGCCCAAGCCTAATTTAAGATAATCGTTAGTTGTTGTCCTTCAGTAGCATATTGATAGTAATGATTCCAAGTCGGAGTGAGGCCTAACACTACTGTGAAGTTTTTATACCCAATTATTCCATCAGAGATCAACCCTAGTATTGGAATTGGGCCCACACAAGGACAGAGAAAAACTCTGACCAGGGTGGGATTTGAACCCACGACCTTCGGATTTAGATCACCGCTGCTCTACCGACCGAGCTACAAGGCCAGAACGGCAGCAGAGCGTGGAATACAAAATAACAAGCAATTAAAAGAAAAGAAAATTGGCAGAAGTCTGGACTACCCAAGTATAATCGAGTGGGGAGCCCAGGACTAAAATTTAATTGCTGTTTTCAATGCATTTAAAATGAATAAAGAAGGAAAGCTTCCTACATAACGAAACTAATAAAATAGATCATCAAGTAAGATCAGAAACCCATAAGGGTTGAAACGTGTAACGCGCGTTCACAGCTTCCGAATATTCAGTGCGAACTGATTGGTTGAATGTTTCAGTGCTAAGTACCATATTTGGAAACCCCTCGCTCTTGTTGTTCCAAATATGGCACTTAGCAAATTGAATATTCGGAAGCTTGTTTCCCAGAGCAGAAGGGGCCGTTACACGTTTCAACCCTTACGGGTTTCTGGTAAGATTTAAACTATGGTTGATAATTGGAATAGAGTTGAGATCGTCAAGTGTTTATAACTATTAAGTTTAAGAGATTTGATATGATTTTAAAAGCCCAGAGGGAAGAAATATTCTTTGAAGATTTGTCTAAAGAATTCCACAACCGAAAAACTGCTACTTCGAAGCGACCTTAGAACATATTGATTAGATTGGGCTAGTTGGACGCTTTATGTGCTATAGATTTGCTCAACAAAAGAATTAAAAAGATGTGTTTTCCTGGATGCTACCGAAATCGACGAAGTCCGCATAAAATTCTGATTCGCGATCTTTAACTCTTAGCCCACGAGAAGACACGACACTCTTAACATTGGCGGATGTTTGGTATTAAAAAGGCAGCACTTTTTCTTCGATCAATGCTGTTGGTCTGTCAGAGTTTCATCCTCTGATATTCTCCAACCCTGTAACAAAATGTTACGGTTTTGTGTCTTACCTATGTGGAAGTGTCCACCCCAGACAGTCACTGTTGGATAAGAATCTCTCCATAGGGTATAGCCGGTGCTTGTTATACGATTTCTCCTCCCACCACGCGCTGGGGTACACTGCAGCCCCCTTAAATGCCGGCCGGGCTAAAATGGACTGGAACTCTCTCGTACGCTGAATCCGTTGGGCAACGCAGCCACTAACCTTCTCGAAGGAGCCAGGTGGAGCGGCAACGACTAATTTTGACGCTTTGATTTCATACTTTGAGGTTTTCAAAAGAAAATGACGTGCTTTCTTGTCAATTGAAAGAATCCTGAAATCATGTCCAGCCAATATTTTCGCCCCTAGGGTTCTGGCTGATAACGCTAGAGCTTCAATGATGGCAGACATGCCTTTTAATGGGCGAATCTCTTTTCCTGTTAATGCAGTCAGTTGTCTGTAGTATTCCACAACACCCTCTGGGCTTCCCTTGAGGTCGCCGTCATATCCAAAGATGTCGAAATAAAAGCGCGAGCCTTCTGGCGTCAGAAAATGATGTTGGAACGTTTCAAAGGTTGCGAACTTTGTAATGCTTTCGAGATGCTCAGGCTTGAGGAGATAATCCAGCATTTCAGTGTGCGACATGTTCTTAAACATTCCCCGTGTCAAGGTCGGAAAAGACTGCCGTTTGATTTCTTGCTCGTCCCTGGAAACGATTCCCCTGGTTTCTGTTTTTGGATTCGAGTAAAAATCCCAGTCTGTCGAAGGAATATTTAATCTCAAAAGAATTTCTCTGAAAGATACAGAAAAATATTGTATGTTTAGCCTGAGCCCAAAAATTCAAACAAAGTACTCTGTCGTATGAGACTGGCTTACTTGAACGTCTATATTAGTCAACCTGAACTTCAAGTTCGTGTTTTGAAATTCCCCTTGCAATTAGATAGTTTGAAAAGTTCTTTTAATAAAGGCGAAATGCTGTCTCGGTTTAAAGAGCTATCATATTGAAAAAACCTATTCCTATTCATAATCCTGTTTGGGTGCGAAAAGTACAATTTCAAACATTAACTTGCTGCATTAAAGGAGGCTAAAACCATTTTCAATACTTTCGAAAAAACTGTAGTATTCAGAAGGATTGAATTTCTCATAAAGGCTAAGTTATTCGTACCATTTGAAACACCAATAATTCCTTAACCGAAGGCACTCATCGATGTGACGTAATAAGTAACCAAGACAACAAAAGAACCGCCTAAGAACACCCTATATTTTGTCTTAAAATGCCTAAATCTCATGAGCAAACTCGGTGACCCCCAATTTTTATTGAGGTAAAAGTGGTTTACAGACTAAGACAAAACTCTCTGCAAAGTTGTAAAAAATTACTGGAGTGGATTCAGAGGCATCTTAACAACTGGACAATTTTAAATTTAAAATGGCTCTGAATTCGCTTCAGAGAATTTTTTAAACTTTGTTGAGAGTTTTATCTTAGCTTGCTAATCACTTTCCAGAAATAAAAAACGGGCGGGGATCACCGAGTTCCTTTTTGAAATATAGGCTTTTACAGACACAATAAAGGGCATTTTCACACGGCTGTTTTGTTGCCATGGTAACTCAATACGTCACATTGATGAGTGCATCTTGTTAAGCAATTATTAATGTTTCATTTGGTATCATAAAATTGCCGGTACATAGAACAGAGATGTAGAGTTAATTATTCAATAATCCGATATTCCCTCCAAATCGTTGAATCGGTTTGAGCCACCTTAAATAACATGTGGCATCATGCTACCAAGACCCAAGAAACTGAGGTATTTTACCCTTACCGCATGTTATTGTGCGCCATGTCAATTCTCCAGGCTCCAAGACCTGTGAACAAGATGAAGAGAAATGTCTTCGATACTGTTTTGCCTTCACTTGACTGGCAAAAACTAAAAGGCCAATTCGTAGATAAAACCTAAAATATAGACAGTTAATTACAAACTTCGACGACGCGTTTCTTAATTTTTTGTGGGTCTTTTTGCTTGCTACATTTCATGGTTGTAATGAATTGACTGTCTGATCGTTAAAAGTTTGCCCATACATTTTAAACTTTGCCTTACGATCCTTGTATGGGTAGAATTCAGTAGCCTATACGCGTGCGTCTTCTGTATGGAATAGGCCTCATAACTTTGCGCTCCCGCGGATTATTAGAGACCGGCCGAGTTAGCGGTAGTCTCCTTCGCAGCCGGTTTTTGGATGTCACGCAACGCTCCCCCGAAAGAACGTTCTTTGGGGGGAGCGTTGCGTGACATCCAAAAAACGGCTGCGAAGGAGACTAAGTTAGCGGTGGTTTAAATTGTTCGCATATCTTTCCCCTGGTACTTAAGTAGTTGCAGGTTGACCTAATTCCACCAGAGGTTTCGTCTACTTGCTGTCAGAAATGATGTAGTCTCATTTGTATTATTTGTTTTTCAAATAGTGTATTTTTAGCCTTTCATGCAGTTGATCTGTTGATGACAAGTTATGCTGCATGGATCAGTTTCAAAGATAGAGATAATCAGCTATATCGCGATATGGTTTTTTCGTTTTGAGTTAGTTCGAGCTCGGTACAAAAATTGAGTTGAGTTGAATAAAGTTGATTTAGTTGGGAAATACTAAAAACAGACAACTTGTCTCGCGATTTCCAACATTGCTATACTGGCCACCTGGGAAATACCTTACGGCAATTTTATTCTACTGTCGTACTATGCTGTTTTCCTTTTCGTAGTATTAGTTAATTTTAACACTTGTAATTTTCTGTTAATTATTGTAGGTTTCAAAGTAATTTACTTTGTCAGCCCGTAAACTTTGATAACGGTGGAATATCTCGAAACTAGCTTTTATTCCGCCTTCAAATGGTTAATTAGTAATATATCTCTAATTTGTATTAAATCTCTTTAGGAGTATCTCATGAAGAATTCTATTGCCACTTTATACTTACCTACTGTAACATTAGGAACTTGAAGGAAGACATGATCAAGAATCCTTCCACCAAGGCGCTCATCTCTTTCGAACACGCACACTTGAGTTTCTTTGCCATGTCGTAGGAGTGATTCAGCCATGTACAATCCGCTAAGGCCGCCCCCCACGATCGCTACATCGCATTTCTTTGGCCCAGTGCACCCTCCACCACTCCCCCACCGCCATCTATTAAATAAGCGAGAAAGAAAACGTTAAGAACGATGCAAAAACAGCAACAACAAAATTTTTGAGAGATGCGCTGACAAATGTTCAACTTAACTGACGTCACATTATTTTCTTACTTTTTATATCAGACTTTACCGTCACAGCGCAACATATATGGCTGCCCAGATTAAGGAAGGGAAAAAAGTAGTTTGGTGAATATTTTATCAACGTTAAGAAGATATTCAGTTATTCCACGACAACTGAAGATATACTTCTTTCTAACTGAGTTCGCGGACTGGCCGGCTTATTTCCGATTACATAAATATGTCGCGCGAGTGCAAATAATATAAATTGAAATGGAAAACAACTTCAAGGAGCCTTCACTTATAGCACTGCTCAAGAAAACGAATTCGAGGCTAGATCTTTGAATCAAGCAAAGAACAAATTCTAAAATTTAGTTGCTCTGTAGTAGTGTACAGATCCACAAAATTGGCCAATCACAGTGGACGCACTATCTGTGATTTCGTAAATTACTTTTCTTTTTTTTTGGTACAATATTAATTTTCTGAGATCATTCCAGGATAAGGTTATGATACTTGTAGACGCATATTTCCATAAATAATAACAATGGTTTAAAAGTGGAGACAATAAATCAGCGAAATCCTTTGTGTTTTGATTTCAGTATTTTAAGTGCGTACGGGAAGTAAGTTGCCTTCAATATGTCATGAAACAAGGCGTCATTTGTTGATAATTTCTTGCTATGTAGTGTCTGTCATCTCGGCACTGAGATACTTACCGCACAGTCCGCAAGTCTTTTGACAAAATCGTTTCACGACGTGGTTCGAGCAATCATTTTTATAAGCCTCACAGAACGCTTTGCTTTTCTTGTCTCGGCAGTCTGCAAGGCAAGAATTTGCTTGAAAATTACTTGTACCAGAGGGGTGATTTATACACATGTATAATTGTAGGGAGCGCTCTGAGCGTAATGGGTATCGCTCGCGGACTGCATTCCAGTGCTCCGGGTTCGAATCCCAGCTCGTGCGTTCCGAAATTCACTCAGTTTTTCATCCATTCGTGGTGGGTAAAATGAGTACCAGTATTACTGGGTACAAGTTGTGCACACAAAGGGTTAGGAGTGGCTCCCACCCCTGCAGTGAGTTACGGTAGATGCCGTGAGTTACTGTAGAAGCCAAGGACAAAGGAGCCTTCGGATTGCCTTCCACTGCTATCGGCCTCTTGTCTTGTCTTGTCTTGTCTTGTAATGCTTGGCCCTGTGCAGCCAGACCGTCTGGCTTCATTTGGGAGAAGTTGAAGCTTGCTCCACCTTAAGCTGATGCCTAGTGTATCGGCAAATGAGTCCACGTGCATGGACCCGACTGAAATGCGGACTTTAATGATAATGATAATCAGTTTAATTCCCCTTTTTGTAGCTTAACAGCTAAATTACAAGAGTGGTCAAAGTACTAGTCATAAATATACATTATCATGAAACATTTTACTAGGAATATCTATATGCAATAAATTTGTCGAGACGGCTAGTAGAGGCCATGGCGAGATCCTCTCTGATGGTGCCTGAACGTAGAATGTATTCATGGGACACAGTTGTGCGCTGTGGTAGCTAGTTAGCAAAGACACCGGTGTCCCGAACTCTCTGGATAACTTAGTGCATGCTGCGTCACGCCGATCCGAGAGAGTACAAAGACCACAGTGCACAAGTGTGTCCCTGTAGGGAAGCCCAGGAGAGATTATCTCTAAGGCTTTTTTTTGCACACCCTCAATTAGGAGGCTAAGATTTTCCGGCAAATTTGCCCAAACTGGGGGGGCATACTCCAACACTGAACAGACCAGGCTAGAGTACACCAGAACTAAATCCCCTTCCATCACACCTGACTTCTTCAAACAACTCAGTGCGTACAGGCGAAAGAAAAGCAGCAGAAAAGCGGCAGAGAGACCTTGCAGCTCTTTACAGCCTTTAATTTCATCGGGCCAGTACATGATGCAGCTCTATTGTGTTTAGGATTGGGCTTCATTGTTCCCGATGTTTATATTTTAATTCGCGATGTTTTCTAAACCAATCCGGAAGAGACGTTGTAATAGCCTCGTCCAAGTGTCATTGCTTCAAAAGATGTGCATCGAGAGTCGAGAGTCACCCATATGTGATAATATACTGGATATACAGAAAAGCGGCAGAGAACATTTCTGAGAACTGCAATTGAAAATATTTTCAGCTCAATTAATGCTGACGCATTCCTTGACCATATTAATAGTTACAGCAGGTATATGAACTTATAGCATGTGTCCGGCGAACCAATGAAAATGCTGGAAATCTGATGTCGGTAGTTCAGTTTTTAATAATTAACAATTAGACCCGTAGCCCGCAAGGGTTACGGGTCAATAGCCCATGAGGCGAAGCCGAATGGGCTATCAACCCGTGAACCTTGAAGGCGAAGGGTCTAATTGTTTTAGTATCACCCAACTAGTCGGACAAAAAGGCAATGATAAAGTTATGAAACGCAAGTTGAAAATATATTTATTTGGGAATAAAACAAAAGAAAGCGTCACTCTTTTCGCTACTCGAGGACTATTACTAATAGTCCTCTAATAGCGTAGCCGATCAAAATGCAGCATTTGCATTAGTCCACTAGTTGGGCGATACTAATGCGCGATATTCACCTGAATTTGTTTTCAAAATGGCTGCAAGCCGTTTTGTCGAGGTCCGTATAATAAAAAGAGATATATACTAAACCCCACATGACATGTTAATATCGCTCACAAATAGAGACAGACAGAGTCTGCCGGTCTGTTGAGGTGTTACGCTATCGGCTACTAAAGGCATTCCTCCGATTTTAAGGTTCAATTGGTATGTTTCTAAATCGTCAGCGGATTTGGCGATGCCGCGGTAACACCGGTGCCTGCTAATCGCAGACTGCAGACTACTCCCAATACCTACGCCCCTAAAAAGGAGATTTGCAGTGACGTCATCGAAAATTCCTTCTATTGTTCACTTTGCCACATTCACAAATTTTCATCCTCTCAAAGTGATTTCTTGCGTTGTTGTCCCGGAGTGCATTTTGTTTCCGTAAACGTCGGTGTAGATATTTGATTTGTACCAGTGATCGCTTGACGTGCTACTTAAACTCTTGTTTCAAGCAAATGGCCAATTTAGAAGTCAAAGTTAAAGAGAAGAAACGGAAAAAAAAAGTTGAAGAGACCTGTCTCTAAGCAAGTCAGTTTGGTGGTGTATTGTCAGTTTAAAATAAGAACTGAGAATTTCCAATTTGGTAATTTTGCTGTTGCGTGGCAAGCGAACAATACGTTTCAGCCCGGCTCTGATGCCATCGAATATAAATCCACCGATGTTGTTGAAAGTATTTTCATAAACGATTTAATATACGATATAGGGAATTCAGACTAATAAGTTATGCAGATGATACCAAAATTTATTTAGCGCATAAAAATCCTCAGATTGTTGAGAAAGGACTTAATAGAGAGTTCATGCAATAATGGTTTCAAAAGAATGGAACTGATGCTAGTCAACCCCGATAAATATTAGGCTCTAGTGTTGGACAATACAGAATACGAAATGAGTTTAAAATGTACAGACGCAGCTCTACCAATATCATTTGTTAGGTATGACCGTAGATAACAAGCTAAAGTTTGAAGTCCGTGTGACATCGCAAAATCGTAAGGTTGGGGGTTAGGTAACGCCCTTTATAGACTATTGCCGCGCAGGACAAAGGAAGCTTTATATCGAGCGTCTATACTGCCACATTTTTATTATTGTAGCCAAGTATGGCACCATTGTATTGTCAGAAATACTAAGAAGCTTGAACGAGTACGTGAACGTGCTCTAAGATACCGTTATGTGAGGATAAGGAAACACCATACACGCCAAATTGCTAGAGTGGATCAGGTTGGGTACTGCATCAGAAAGCTGTCATATTCAAGATGTGTTGCTCATTATAAATAGTTGCTTTCAAGGCAGTTCGCCTATCAGTATAGCTGATCTGATAAAAGCAAGATGAAATAGGTATAATTTAAGGGGCCACAATATCCTCTTGTTACCTAGGGTAAATAGCACAAAATATGGTCTAAATGCATTTAGATAATTGCATGCAGCAAAATGTTGCAATTCATTTCCAGATACACTTCGTGTTATGGCTGGCTCTAAGCAATTTGTTGAAACCATTCGGAAGATGAGTTTCAGCTAATTTTATAGTTCTTACGCTTGTAATATTTGTTTTTAGGTAATATAAGTGTAATAATAGTATTTTTTTAAAACAGTATTTTAGTATTGTTGTACATGTGTTTGTAATGTACATACTAGGTTTTTAGGTAATTTTAGTATATTAGTGGGAAACCTGCAAACTGGCCTTTGGCTAATTATAAGTGTTTCAACCACGTTAAATGAAGCTATCTATCCATCTACTGAGTATTATTTTTTCCACTCGTCCTCACAAAAGTCCAACTTGTCAATATTGGCAAACACCACGATCACACGATCACGATGATATTTCATGCATGAACTCCAAGTAATAGTTCTCGAATTTGCTTCTCAGCTCCATTCTTAAACAAAGCAAGGTGGTCAGTGATTGGAGATAAAATCAACACACTTCGCTCTTCCTCCTGTTGGGCCAGCTGCCGTTTTGTTCCGCGATCTTTGACCGGAAAGACGGTAAGACCATTAGAGGATTTCTGTAGCTTCTCCCTCAGTTCTCGAACTTCATCATGCAAGGATTGATTTCAAGTTCTTCTTATAATTTCTCAGTTGCAATGGAATTTTTAGAATAGATATAGAAGCTAAATCGAATAATGGTTTTCCCAAGAATAAGAAAACTAAGGTTCTTTTGCGCTCAGATATGTTCCTACAGCTTGCCTTCTTATCGATATCATAGTCGAAGATTAACTTCTCATTAAAAAAACGCGGCCTCTGAAAATAGTTGTTATCTGGCCTAAACTTTCGAAACGGTTGGTGTGTTCCCCACTTGGAAAAATGCCGGTCAAAAAATAAATAAAAGTTTTTCTTTACCTTTTGAGGATGTTAATCCTATGAAAGTGAAAATCAGGATAATAAGCATTTTCTTCATTTCGGTCTAATTGAGGCACTTGTCAAGAGATTATTCGCAGCTTATGGTCCAAATGCAGAGAGTTGGGAACGTTGTGACAATATCTTCTAACGATGAGAACAATAAATCAAAATCGGCGTTTTCTTTGGATTGCAAGATAGTGATCGTATTATCAAACGAACACGAATGACAGCTGGACAATTTTCCGCGTCCAGTTTGATAAATAACGCTGGGTTGCCTGTGAAAAACATCGACGGTTGTATGTTCACAAGGCACTGCGAAATGACATTTGGGTCTGCTTTAGAGGCGAAAAATAAACGATTCGTTTCGTACGTTTAAACAGATGCAACAGAGAATTCACGTGGGTACGGTCTTGTTTGCTCAGGCTGTTTATAGAGAATTCGAAATTTTCCTCGTTTAAACGTGATTCTCAACCCACCTGAGAGCAGTGAAAATTGACTACAATCAATTTTTTTCACAACTCAGTGGTATTGACACTAGTAAGTATTGTTCCATCTCATTTGAAAGAGAAGAAAATTTTCCAAATTTTGACTTTAAAACAGCTTGAGACAAGATGAAGAAGAGATATAAAGAAACAATACAAGAATAAATACCTCTTACTAACCGAGTTCGAAGTCCGTACTGTAAGTTACGGCCGGTCCGAGTTTTTTCCCGTGGATTTATGGCCCGCGCGCTTCGCGATATGGCCATAAATCAGCGGGAAAAAAACGAGGATCCTCCGTATCTTACAGTACGGACCAAAAAAACGAGGTTACTAAGATATTTATTATATCTCTGAGGTTAATGCGGCGCACGGGCAAGGAAACTAGTCGAAGTTAAGAGGAAAGTTCAACTGCCACAAAGATTGCCGTGTCAAAATCCGAAAAACTACATCTTCTTGGCTGTTAGAAATAGTTGCTTGCAAGATTCAAACAGTTTTACAAATTTGTGTATCAGAAACGACATGAAAAACTTGCTACATAATGTTTTATCGAAATTTTACATTTAGCGGGCTGAACAGCAGGCCGTACCGTAGAATACGGCCCGCTAATTTAGCCAATAACAGCGCGTTTAGAGGCGTATTCATATCGTCTCACTAGCAGTATCAAAATATTATGATCATAGTATCTGTGTTCTTTTGTTTGTTTGATTTCTTAAATTTTGCCTTGGAACAAGTTTGAGAGATCGTTCGCGAGTCACAAACATCAAAAAGAGCAACAAATAATAATTGATTTTCACTTGCAATGGTAAAAAGTGTGTTAACGATGAAACAACAGCAATGATATTGAATGTAAGGAGAAATGTAGACTCGGAAAAATATCCGAGTCCCAGATGGGATTTGAACCCACGACCCTCCGTGATCTAGTCGGATGCTCTAACCACTGAGCAACTGGAGACTCTATGGTAAGCAAGGGTCAATTTGTGGGTCTCGAATGGAACCGCATCACGCGGCTGCACAGCCAAGTATTGACTAGCACATTTGAGTTTCAAATGTGCTATTCAATACTTGGCTGTGTAGCCGCGTGATGCGGTTCCAGTCGAGACCCACAAATTGACCCTTGATCACCATAGAGTCTCCAGTAGCTCAGTGGTTAGAGCATCCGACTAGATCACGGAGGGTCGTGGGTTCAAATCCCATCTGGGACTCGGATATTTTTCCGAGTCTACATTTCTCCTTACATTCAATATCAAAGGTAAAAAGTAAAATATAAGGGTTATTGACCTAGCATGAGGTCAGGATGACTCGATATTGGCCAAGTTCTTTTTTTTTGCGTGTTTATGTCGAGGTCCATAAACACGCAAAAAAAAGAACGAGGCCAATATCCAGCTATCTTGACAGAACAAGTTTGGTAAATAAATGATTTATTTTATGGGATAAAATACCAAAACGTGATCTTTGATCTTGCGGGAGCAAGCGAGAAATCCCGAGCGGGCAAGATAGCTCCACCTTGCCCGCTCGGGTAGCCAATCTCAGCACGGGATTTGGATCATCTTGCCCACTCACGGAGCTAGTGTTATATAATAAGAACCTTACGGTGTGTTGCCAAGTATCCGACCAGTCAAAACTGCGATATCCTTATTAGTTTTTGGAAAACGAAGTATACGGAAAGGAAACCAAACATTTAAGCTTTGAAATGCAAGTTTTGGCGGGCTTTAAGCTCTAGGATCATTTGCAGAGTTGAGTGAAATTTTCAGGCTAATATTCACGCTTTTCTCTGAGGAGTAAAACAATCACTGTTGAAGAATGGGTCTATAAAACGTGATCATGATTTTTTTAAAGGAACCTTTCGATATTTGCAGTGAGACTTCTCAAAGAATTCAAGTCGTTAGAACATCCTTCAATTCTTCCTGAAATGTAGAATAACAGAGGCCAGAATCGCCAACAATCTTTTTACCAAGCATGGCCAGAATACGACCAATTCTTTGTTTACTGTGCAAAATCATTGTATAAACTACGTTTGTGATTAATTTCGTATGGTTAACCTTGGTTAACCTTGATCAACTGAAAGTTCCTTCATTGATTTATCGAGCTGAATTAATACCAGTCATGTGTTGCTTTCACTGGGCTAACAACTACCGGAGGCGAACATTAGAACGGAATTGTCATAAAATCTTTCTACAGAATGGCGCTACAAATCTTTATGAAAGTCATCGTGAAGGCAAACTACGTAAGTATCAGAAAAGCAGCCCTTTAAAGTGGGAAATGAAGAAACGGACTTTGGAGGACAGGCTCACTGGGAAGTTCCACTGCAACTACCAGAAGGACTCTCTTCCAGTTTAATCGAAAATGAGGAAAGCCAGTCGGCAGGTTGGCTAATTGAACTAGCCAACCGTGGCTTGGCTTGTCCAGGAATGCTGTCATAAAAATTCTTTGAATTGGGCCATTAAGTTTCAATAAGAATAAAACACAAACAGCGGTTACAAACATTTGCTGGAATTGCATAACTTTTTATGAACTCAACGTTCCGTATGTTACAACATACTTCATCAGAAGTGATTATTATTCAGTTAGAGATAACTTTAAATTCAAAAATACAACTGAATGCACTGGGAACTAAAGACATTGATTGACATAAAACGACAAGAAAAATGCTAATAATTTTCCTAGACAAGGATATTTAAAGACAAAACACCTGGAAACGAATAGTTTCAGAGTTTTTGATCAAGTGCAACTTTAGACTGAAAGTTCGCAAAGCATGACCTCTGGATAAGAAAAGGACCATTATATCTAGGATGCTGCAAAGGTTTCAAGGTATGTATAGTACCCTATGAAAGGGACTAACAACTTGCCCCGCATCGCCGCCTGGAATTGCGACAAGACTACTTTTGACCTGCAAGGGAGGGCTGATAACGTCATTGGACCGTCTAGCTGGAAGCACCCAAGCTCCCCGGCCGCGTCCTCTCGGCAAGCAGAGCACATAACAATGTTGCCTTGTTTCAATTCCAGAGTTTTGAAGCAAGCAACCGTGGACAATCTTCCTGTCGGTGTACGTTGGATCAGTGGCTTGATCTGATCGGCGTAGTTACAAGTTGAGAAACTAAATATTTTAAGCAAGAGCCGATACAACGTAGATTTGATTTTAGTGGTGTATACTATATTTCGGCTGGCCAAACCAGCCTTCTTCAGGTACAATGAGAGTTTACATGGAATTGCTTCTATGTACATATATATATATAGTAAATCGATGCTGACGTTATACTGGAAAAAATGTGATAAAACATGGCAGTTAAAACGAATTTGAATTCAAATACTAAGAGTCACTTGTTTCAATGCACGTGGCCAATCGTTGCCGCCCCTACTTCGTCTTCTCTGGAAGGCGTACCCCGGTGACTTTCAACCCCTTAGATGGAGGTTTTTCTTAAGAAGTGTTTATTATTTCACATTTTATTCAATTTTCCGCCGGTAACAAGAATAACTACATTTTTTGCAAGCATACAAATATAGAAAACGAACTACGACTCGCTATAAAACGTAAAATTATGATGCGAACATAGCTGATGAACTTATATGCCCCACAAAATCAAAATTATTTAGTCTTTTTGCTTCAAAATGTTCTTCGATCCGGCAGCAATTACAGAATAAGGGCTACATTCAAGACCTGTGGAAGTAATGGCTCGTTTGGCTCGGCAGTGGATGAAAGAACAAGTCCTATGAATATTGGGGTCTGTTATACTGTAGCTCGTTGGCTCGTCTGGCACGGCAGTGGATGGCAAACGAGCCAAGCGAGTCGGCTTGTCAGATGTGGCCCTGAATGCTGTAGTTTAGCCTTTCGATTCTTAAACAAAAAGCTACTTCGCTTCCAGCCGCCGCGGCGACGTGTGCTTGACATTACACACTCCGGCCATACAGTATTTTGTTTTCACATTGTGTTTTCTTTCCAGAGTCCTATTTTTGTAGCTGTCTATCCAAATCCGATTCTTCACCACTTTCAAACACCATCTCTCTTCAGAAAAAAAGAAAAGCAATAGCTTCATCTAGACGTTGTCCCAAACGGCAAGTTTAAAACACAGGTCACATTCCACAGGTCACTCGTAAGGTCATTGTTTTAACTGTACTAAAGCAAGCCACACCCTTCAAATAGACCATTTTACAGTTGTGGCTAAGTTACCAGGCCTAGCAATGGAAGCGAGGCTGCCGGTGACCCTGTTTTGATACAAACCTTCATGCTTTGGTAATGTTAATACGGACTAATTAGCGTTACAACAACACAATTTACATGATAAAAGCAGTGAGGTCCTGTATCAATGCAAGGTCACCGGCAGCCTCGCAGCCATTCATAGTCTTGGTCGCTGAGCAAACAACTGTAAAATGGCCTATTGGCTAACCTTAGGCCTAAACATCGTTTTTAGCGTAATGAGGCCTGAGTTTAGCATTAGTAAAGTTTTGTAACGAGTGACCTGTCAAAAGTGACCTGTACTTTAAACCTGTCTTGTCCCAAACGCTTCGTATGAGACACCACTAGCAATAAGAGACCATGCCAATGGTTTCCTACAGCCGAAGTCTTGAGGTGATCAGTAATAACCGAAACTTTCCGAAAATTTTCCGTCTGCAGGGTGCACTTTTATCTATCCCACATGGTTTGTATTTTTCGTCTCCACCCAATGGCCTCTGCATTTATCACAGGCCAACCACCTTCTTTGGTGTCTTTGTTGTCGATTAAAACAGAAGAATATTTAATACGGCGCTTGCGATTTGCTCGGCAATAAAGTTTGAAAGTAAATAATTAAAA
>NC_090888.1:3073253-3092170 GCF_036669925.1 Montipora capricornis | reverse complement strand
TTTAGATCACCGCTACTCTACCGACTGAGCTACAAGGTCAGAGCGGGAGCAGGTCGTGAGTATGTGAGACGTATTGACAAGGACAAGTTCGGCTCGGCCCAAGCCTAATTTAAGATAATCGTTAGTTTGTTGTCCTTCAGTAGCATATTGATAGTAATGATTCCAAGTCGGAGTGAGGCCTAACACTACTGTGAAGTTTTTATACCCAATTATTCCATCAGAGACAACCTAGTATTGGAATTGGGCCCACACAAGGACAGAGAAAAAACTCTGACCAGGGTGGGATTTGAACCCACGACCTTCGGATTTAGATCACCGCTGCTCTACCGACCGAGCTACAAGGCCAGAACGGCAGCAGAGCGTGGAATACAAAATAACAAGCAATTAAAAGAAAAGAAAATTGGCAGAAGTCTGGACTACCCAAGTATAATCGAGTGGGGAGCCCAGGACTAAAATTTAATTGCTGTTTTCAATGCATTTAAAATGAATAAAGAAGGAAAGCTTCGCTACATAACGAAACTAATAAAATAGATCATCAAGTAAGATCAGAAACCCATAAGGGTTGAAACGTGTAACGCGCGTTCACAGCTTCCGAATATTCAGTTGCGACTGATTGGTTGAATGTTTCAGTGCTAGTACCATATTGGAAACCCCTCGCTCTTGTTGTTCCAAATATGGCACTTAGCAAATTGAATATTCAGAAGGTTGTTTCCCAGCACACCAGGGGCCGTTACACGTTTCAACCCTTACGGGTTTCTGGTAAGATTAAACTATGGTTGATACTTGGAATAGAGTTGAGATCGTCAAGTGTTTATAACTATTAAGTTTAAGAGATTTGATATGATTTTAAAAGCCCAGAGGGAAGAAATATTCTTTGAAGATTTGTCTAAAGAATTCCACAACCGAAAAACTGCTACTTCGAAGCGACCTTAGAACATATTGATTAGATTGGGCTAGTTGGACGCTTTATGTGCTATAGATTTGCTCAACAAAAGAATTAAAAAGATGTGTTTTCCTGGATGCTACCGAAATCGACGAAGTCCGCATAAAATTCTGATTCGCGATCTTTAAACTCTTAGCCCACGAGAAGACACGACACTCTTAACATTGGCGGATGTTTGGTATTAAAAAGGCAGCACTTTTTCTTCGATCAATGCTGTTGGTCTGTCAGAGTTTCATCCTCTGATATTCTCCAACCCTGTAACAAAATGTTACGGTTTTGTGTCTTACCTATGTGGAAGTGTCCACCCCAGACAGTCACTGTTGGATAAGAATCTCTCCATAGGGTATAGCCGGTGCTTGTTATACGATTTCTCCTCCCACCACGCGCGGGTACACTGCAGCCCCCTTAAATGCCGGCCGGGCTAAAATGGACTGGAACTCTCTCGTACGCTGAATCCGTTGGGCAACGCAGCCACTAACCTTCTCGAAGGAGCCAGGTGGAGCGGCAACGACTAATTTTGACGCTTTGATTTCATACTTTGAGGTTTCAAAAGAAAATGACGTGCTTTCTTGTCAATTGAAAGAATCCTGAAATCATGTCCAGCCAATATTTTTGCCCCTAGGGTTCTGGCTGATAACGCTAGAGCTTCAATGATGGCAGACATGCCTTTTAATGGGCGAATCTCTTTTCCTGTTAATGCAGTCAGTTGTCTGTAGTATTCCACAACACCCTCTGGCTTCCCTTGAGGTCGCCGTCATATCCAAAGATGTCGAAATAAAAGCGCGAGCCTTCTGGCGTCAGAAAATGATGTTGGAACGTTTCAAAGGTTGCGAACTTTGTAATGCTTTCGAGATGCTCAGGCTTGAGGAGATAATCCAGCATTTCAGTGTGCGACATGTTCTTAAACATTCCCCGTGTCAAGGTCGGAAAAGACTGCCGTTTGATTTCTTGCTCGTCCCTGGAAACGATTCCCCTGGTTTCTGTTTTTGGATTCGAGTAAAAATCCCAGTCTGTCGAAGGAATATTTAATCTCAAAGAATTTCTCTGAAAGATACAGAAAAATATTGTATGTTTAGCCTGAGCCCCAAAAATTCAAACAAAGTACTCTGTCGTATGAGACTGGCTTACTTGAACGTCTATATTAGTCAACCTGAACTTCAAGTTCGTGTTTTGAAATTCCCCTTGCAATTAGATAGTTTGAAAAGTTCTTTTAATAAAGGCGAAATGCTGTCTCGGTTTAAAGAGCTATCATATTGAAAAAACCTTCCTATTCATAATCCTGTTTGGGTGCGAAAAGTACAATTTCAAACATTAACTTGCTGCATTAAAGGAGGCTAAAACCATTTTCAATACTTTCGAAAAAACTGTAGTATTCAGAAGGATTGAATTTCTCATAAAGGCTAAGTTTTTTCGTACCATTTGAAACACCAATAATTCCTTAACCGAAGGCACTCATCGGTGTGACGTAATAAGTAACCAAGACAACAAAAGAACCGCCTAAGAACACCCTATATTTTGTCTTAAAATGCCTAAATCTCATGAGCAAACTCGGTGACCCCCAATTTTTATTGAGGTAAAAGTGGTTTACAGACTAAGACAAAACACTCTGCAAAGTTGTAAAAAATTACTGGAGTGGATTCAGAGGCACCTTAACAACTGGACAATTTTAAATTTAAAATGGCTCTGAATTCGCTTCAGAGAATTTTTTAAACTTTGTTGAGAGTTCTATCTTAGCTTGCTAATCACTTTCCAGAAATAAAAAACGGGCGGGGGTCACCGAGTTCGTTTTTGAAATATAGGCTTTTACAGACACAATAAAGGGCATTTTCACACGGCTGTTTTGTTGCCATGGTAACTCAATACGTCACATTGATGAGTGCATCTTGTTAAGCAATTATTAATGTTTCATTTGGTATCATAAAATTGCCGGTACATGGAACAGTGATGTAGAGTTAATTATTCAAGTATCCGATATTCCCTCCAAATCGTTGAATCGGTTTGAGCCACCTTAAATAACATGTGGCATCATGCTACCAAGACCCAAGAAACTGAGGTATTCCACCCTTACCGCATGTTATTGTGCGCCATGTCAATTCTCCAGGCTCCAAGACCTGTGAACAAGATGAAGAGAAATGTCTTCGATACTGTTTTGCCTTCACTTGACTGGCAAAAATTAAAAGGCCAATTCGTAGATAAAACCTAAAATATGGACAGTTAATTACAAACTTCGACGACGCGTTTCTTAATTCTTTGAGGGTCTTTTTGCTTGCTACATTTCATGGTTGTAATGAATTGACTGTCTGATCGTTAAAAGTTTGCCCATACATTTTAAACTTTGCCTTACGATCCTTGTATGGGTAGAATTCAGTAGCCTATACGCGTGCGTCTTCTGTATGGAATAGGCCTCATAACTTTGCGCACCCGCGGATTATTAGAGACCGGCCGAGTTAGCGGTAGTCTCCTTCGCAGCCGGTTTTGGATGTCACGCAACGCTCTCCCCAAAGAACGTTCTTTGGGGGGAGCGTTGCGTGACATCCAAAAAACGGCTGCGAAGGAGACTAAGTTAGCGGTGGTTTAAATTGTTCGCATATCTTCCCCTGGTACTTAAGTAGTTGCAGGTTGACCTAATTCCACCAGAGGTTTCGTCTACTTGCTGTCAGAAATGATGTAGTCTCATTTGTATTATTTGTTTTTCAAATAGTGTATTTTTAGCCTTTCATGCAGTTGATCTGTTGATGACAAGTTATGCTGCATGGATCAGTTTCAAAGATAGAGATAATCAGCTATATCGCGATATGGTTTTTTCGTTTTGAGTTAGTTCGAGCTCGGTACAAAAATTGAGTTGAGTTGAATAAAGTTGATTTAGTTGGGAAATACTAAAAACAGACAACTTGTCTCGCGATTTCCAACATTGCTATACTGGCCACCTGGGAAATACCTTACGGCAATTTTATTCTACTGTCGTACTATGCTGTTTTCCTTTTCGTAGTATTAGTTAATTTTAAGACTTGTAATTTTCTGTTAATTATTGTAGGTTTCAAAGTAATTTACTTTGTCAGCCCGTAAACTTTGATAACGGTGGAATATCTCGAAACTAGCTTTTATTCCGCCTTCAAATGGTTAATTAGTAATATATCTCTAATTTGTATTAAATCTCTTTAGGAGTATCTCATGAAGAATTCTATTGCCACTTTATACTTACCTACTGTAACATTAGGAACTTGAAGGAAGACATGATCATGAATCCTTCCACCAAGGCGCTCATCTCTTTCGAACACGCACACTTGAGTTTCTTTGCCATGTCGTAGGAGTGATTCAGCCATGTACAATCCACTAAGGCCGCCGCCCACGATCGCTACATCGCATTTCTTTGGCCCAGTGCACCCTCCACCACTCCCCCCACCACCATCTATTAAATAAGCGAGAAAGAAAACGTTAAGAACGATGTAACAACAGCAACAACAATAGTTTTGAGAGATGCGCTGACAAAAGTTCAACTTAACTGACGTCACCTTATTTTCTTACTTTTGATATCAGACTTTACCGTAACAGTGCAACATATATGGCTGCACAGATTAAGGACGGGAAAAAAGTAGTTTGGTGAATAATTTATCAACGTTAAGAAGATATTCAGTTATTCCACGACAACTGAAGATATACTTCTATCTAACTGAGATCGAGGACTGGCCGGAATATTTCCGATTACATAAATATGTCGCGCGAGTGCCAATAATATAAATTGAAATGGAAAACAACTCCAAGGAGCCTTTACTTATAGCACTCCCCAAGAAAACGAATTCGAGTCTAGATCTTTGAATCAAGCAAAGAACAAATTCTAAAATTTAGTTGCTCTGTAGTAGTGTACAGATCCACAAAATTGGCCAATCACAGTGGACGCACTATCTGTGATTTCGTAAATTACTTTTCTTTTTTTTTGGTACAATATTAATTTTCTGAGATCATTCCAGGATAAGGTTATGATACTTGTAGACGCATATTTCCATAAATAATAACAATGGTTTAAAAGTGGAGACAATAAATCAGCGAAATCCTTTGTGTTTTGATTTCAGTATTTTAAGTGCTTACGGGAAGTAAGTTGCCTTCAATATGTCATGAAACAAGGCGTCATTTGTTGATAATTTCTTGCTATGTAGTGTCTGTCATCTCGGCACTGAGATACTTACCGCACAGTCCGCAAGTCTTTTGACAAAATCGTTTCACGACGTGGTTCGAGCAATCATTTTTATAAGCCTCACAGAACGCTTTGCTTTTCTTGTCTCGGCAGTCTGCAAGGCAAGAATTTGCTTGAAAATTACTTGTACCAGAGGGGTGATTTATACACATGTATAATTGTAGGGAGCGCTCTGAGCATAATGGGTATCGCTCGCGGACTGCATTCAAGCGCTCCGGGTTCGAATCCCAGCTCGTGCGTTCCGAAATTCACTCAGTTTTTCATCCATTCGTGGTGGGTAAAATGAGTACCAGTATTACTGGGTACAAGTTGTGCGCGCAAAGGGTTAGGAGTGGCTCCCACCCCTGCAGTGAGTTACGGTAGATGCCGTGAGTTACTGTAGAAGCCAAGGACAAAGGAGCCTTCGGATTGCCTTCCACTGCTATCGGCCTCTTGTCTTGTCTTGTCTTGTCTTGTAATGCTTGGCCCTGTGCAGCCAGACCGTCTGGCTTCATTTGGGAGAAGTTGAAGCTTGCTCCACCTTAAGCTGATGCCTAGTGTATCGGCAAATGAGTCCACGTGCATGGACCCGACTGAAATGCGGACTTTAATGATAATGATAATGATAATGATAATAATCAGTTTAATTCCCCTTTTTGTAGCTTAACAGCTAAATTACAAGAGTGGTCAAAGTACTAGTCATAAATATACATTATCACGAAACATTTTACTAGGAATATCTATATGCAATAAATTTGTCGAGACGGCTAGTAGAGGCCATGGCGAGATCCTCTCTGATGGTGCCTGAACGTAGAATGTATTCATGGGACACAGTTGTGCGCTGTGGTAGCTAGTTAGCAAAGACACCGGTGTCCCGAACTCTCTGGATAACTTAGTGCATGCTGCGTCACGCCGATCCGAGAGAGTACAAAGACCACAGTGCACAAGTGTGTCCCTGTAGGGAAGCCCAGGAGAGATTATCTCTAAGGCTTTTTTTGCACACCCTCAATTAGGAGGCTAAGATTTTCCGGCAAATTTGCCCAAACTGGGGGGGGCATACTCCAACACTGAACAGACCAGGCTGGAGTACACCAGAACTAAATCCCCTTCCATCACACCTGACTTCTTCAAACAACTCAGTGCGTACAGGCGAAAGAAAAGCAGCAGAAAAGCGGCAGAGAGACCTTGCAGCTCTTTACAGCCTTTAATTTCATCGGGCCAGTACATGATGCAGCTCTATTGTGTTTAGGATTGGGCTTCATTGTTCCCGATGTTTATATTTTAATTCGCGATGTTTTCTAAACCAATCCGGAAGAGACGTTGTAATAGCCTCGTCCAAGTGTCATTGCTTCAAAAGATGTGCATCGAGAGTCGAGAGTCACCCATATGTGATAATATACTGGATATACAGAAAAGCGGCAGAGAACATTTCTGAGAACTGCAATTGAAAATATTTTCAGCTCAATTAATGCTGACGCATTCCTTGACCATATTAATAGTTACAGCAGGTATATGAACTTATAGCATGTGTCCGGCGAACCAATGAAAATGCTGGAAATCTGATGTCGGTAGTTCAGTTTTTAATAATTAACAATTAGACCCGTATCCCGCAAGGGTTACGGGTCAATAGCCCATGAGGCGAAGCCGAATGGGCTATCAACCCGTGAACCTTGAAGGCGAAGGGTCTAATTGTTTTAGTATCACCCAACTAGTCGGACAAAAAGGCAATGATAAAGTTATGAAACGCAAGTTGAAAATATATTTATTTGGGAATAAAACAAAAGAAAGCGTCACTCTTTTCGCTACTCGAGGACTATTACTAATAGTCCTCTAATAGCGTAGCCAATCAAAATGCAGCATTTGCATTAGTCCACTAGTTGGGCGATACTAATGCGCGATATTCACCTGAATTTGTTTTCAAAATGGCTGCAAGCCGTTTTGTCGAGGTCCGTATAATAAAAAGAGATATATACTAAACCCCACATGACATGTTAATATCGCTCACAAATAGAGACAGACAGAGTCTGCCGGTCTGTTGAGGTGTTACGCTATCGGCTACTAAAGGCATTCCTCCGATTTTAAGGTTCAATTGGTATGTTTCTAAATCGTCAGCGGATTTGGCGATGCCGCGGTAACACCGGTGCCTGCTAATCGCAGACTGCAGACTACTCCCAATACCTACGCCCCTAAAAAGGAGATTTGCAGTGACGTCATCGAAAATTCCTTCTATTGTTCACTTTGCCACATTCACAAATTTTCATCCTCTCAAAGTGATTTCTTGCGTTGTTGTCCCGGAGTGCATTTTGTTTCCGTAAACGTCGGTGTAGATATTTGATTTGTACCAGTGATCGCTTGACGTGCTACTTAAACTCTTGTTTCAAGCAAATGGCCAATTTAGAAGTCAAAGTTAAAGAGAAGAAAAGGAAAAAAAAAGTTGAAGAGACCTGTCTCTAAGCAAGTCAGTTTGGTGGTGTATTGTCAGTTTAAAATAAGAACTGAGAATTTCCAATTTGGTAATTTTGCTGTTGCGTGGCAAGCGAACAATACGTTTCAGCCCGGCTCTGATGCCATCGAATATAAATCCACCGATGTTGTTGAAAGTATTTTCATAAACGATTTAATATACGATATAGGGAATTCAGACTAATAAGTTATGCAGATGATACCAAAATTTATTTAGCGCATAAAAATCCTCAGATTGTTGAGAAAGGACTTAATAGAGAGTTCATGCAATAATGGTTTCAAAAGAATGGAACTGATGCTAGTCAACCCCGATAAATATTAGGCTCTAGTGTTGGGCAATACAGAATACGAAATGAGTTTAAAATGTACAGACGCAGCTCTACCAATATCATTTGTTAGGTATGACCGTAGATAACAAGCTAAAGTTTGAAGTCCGTGTGACATCGCAAAATCGTAAGGTTGGGGGTTAGGTAACGCCCTTTATAGACTATTGCCGCGCAGGACAAAGGAAGCTTTATATCGAGCGTCTATACTGCCACATTTTTATTATTGTAGCCAAGTATGGCACCATTGTATTGTCAGAAATACTAAGAAGCTTGAACGAGTACGTGAACGTGCTCTAAGATACCGTTATGTGAGGATAAGGAAACACCATACACGCCAAATTGCTAGAGTGGATCAGGTTGGGTACTGCATCAGAAAGCTGTCATATTCAAGATGTGTTGCTCATTATAAATAGTTGCTTTCAAGGCAGTTCGCCTATCAGTATAGCTGATCTGATAAAAGCAAGATGAAATAGGTATAATTTAAGGGGCCACAATATCCTCTTGTTACCTAGGGTAAATAGCACAAAATATGGTCTAAATGCATTTAGATAATTGCATGCAGCAAAATGTTGCAATTCATTTCCAGATACACTTCGTGTTATGGCTGGCTCTAAGCAATTTGTTGAAACCATTCGGAAGATGAGTTTCAGCTAATTTTATAGTTCTTACGCTTGTAATATTTAGTTTTTAGGTAATATAAGTGTAATAATAGTATTTTTTTAAAACAGTATTTTAGTATTGTTGTACATGTGTTTGTAATGTACATACTAGGTTTTTAGGTAATTTTAGTATATTAGTGGGAAACCTGCAAACTGGCCTTTGGCTAATTATAAGTGTTTCAACCACGTTAAATGAAGCTATCTATCCATCTACTGAGTATTATTTTTTCCACTCGTCCTCACAAAAGTCCAACTTGTCAATATTGGCAAACACCACGATCACACGATCACGATGATATTTCATGCATGAACTCCAAGTAATAGTTCTCGAATTTGCTTCTCAGCTCCATTCTTAAACAAAGCAAGGTGGTCAGTGATTGGAGATAAAATCAACACACTTCGCTCTTCCTCCTGTTGGGCCAGCTGCCGTTTTGTTCCGCGATCTTTGACCGGAAAGACGGTAAGACCATTAGAGGATTTATGTAGCTTCTCCCTCAGTTCTCGAACTTCATCATGCAAGGATTGATTTCAAGTTCTTCTTATAATTTCTCAGTTGCAATGGAATTTTTAGAATAGATATAGAAGCTAAATCGAATAATGGTTTTCCCAAGAATAAGAAAACTAAGGTTCTTTTGCGCTCAGATATGTTCCTACAGCTTGCCTTCTTATCGATATCATAGTCGAAGATTAACTTCTGATTAAAAAAACGCGGCCTCTGAAAATAGTTGTTATCTGGCCTAAACTTTCGAAACGGTTGGTGTGTTCCCCACTTGGAAAAATGCCGGTCAAAAAATAAATAAAAGTTTTTCTTTACCTTTTGAGGATGTTAATCCTATGAAAGTGAAAATCAGGATAATAAGCATTTTCTTCATTTCGGTCTAATTGAGGCACTTGTCAAGAGATTATTCGCAGCTCATGGTCCAAATGCAGAGAGTTGGGAACGTTGTGACAATATCTTCTTACGATGAGAACAATAAATCAAAATCGGCGTTTTCTTTGGATTGCAAGATAGTGATCGTATTATCAAACGAACACGAATGACAGCTGGACAATTTTCCGCGTCCAGTTTGATAAATAACGCTGGGTTGCCTGTGAAAAACATCGACGGTTGTATGTTCACAAGGCACTGCGAAATGACATTTGGGTCTGCTTTAGAGGCGAAAAATAAACGATTCGTTTCGTACGTTTAAACAGATGCAACAGAGAATTCACGTGGGTACGGTCTTGTTTGCTCAGGCTGTTTATAGAGAATTCGAAATTTTCCTCGTTTAAACGTGATTCTCAACCCACCTGAGAGCAGTGAAAATTTACTACAATCAATTTTTTTCACAACTCAGTGGTATTGACACTAGTAAGTATTGTTCCATCTCATTTGAAAGAGAAGAAAATTTTCCAAATTTTGACTTTAAAACAGCTTGAGACAAGATGAAGAAGAGATATAAAGAAACAATACAAGAATAAATACCTCTTACTAACCGAGTTCGAAGTCCGTACTGTAAGTTACGGCCGGTCCGAGTTTTTTCCCGTGGATTTATGGCCCGCGCGCTTCGCGATATGGCCATAAATCAGCGGGAAAAAAAACGAGGATCCTCCGTATCTTACAGTACGGACCAAAAAAACGAGGTTACTAAGATATTTATTATATCTCTGAGGTTAATGCGGCGCACGGGCAAGGAAACTAGTCGAAGTTAAGAGGAAGGTTCAACTGCCACAAAGATTGCCGTGTCAAAATCCGAAAAACTACATCTTCTTGGCTGTTAGAAATAGTTGCTTGCAAGATTCAAACAGTTTTACAAATTTGTGTATCAGAAACGACATGAAAAACTTGCTACATAATGTTTTATCGAAATTTTACATTTAGCGGGCTGAACAGCAGGCCGTACCGTAGAATACGGCCCGCTAATTTAGCCAATAACAGCGCGTTTAGAGGCGTATTCAATATCGTCTCACTAGCAGTATCAAAATATTATGATCATAGTATCTGTGTTCTTTTGTTTGTTTGATTTCTTAAATTTTGCCTTGGAACAAGTTTGAGAGATCGTTCGCGAGTCACAAACATCAAAAAGAGCAACAAATAATAATTGATTTTCACTTGCAATGGTAAAAAGTGTGTTAACGATGAAACAACAACAATGATATTGAATGTAAGGAGAAATGTAGACTCGGAAAAATATCCGAGTCCCAGATGGGATTTGAACCCACGACCCTCCGTGATCTAGTCGGATGCTCTAACCACTGAGCAACTGGAGACTCTATGGTAAGCAAGGGTCAATTTGTGGGTCTCGAATGGAACCGCATCACGCGGCTGCACAGCCAAGTATTGACTAGCACATTTGAGTTTCAAATGTGCTATTCAATACTTGGCTGTGTAGCCGCGTGATGCGGTTCCATTCTAGACCCACAAATTGACCCTTGCTTACCATAGAGTCTCCAGTTGCTCAGTGGTTAGAGCATCCGACTAGATCACGGAGGGTCGTGGGTTCAAATCCCATCTGGGACTCGGATATTTTTCCGAGTCTACATTTCTCCTTACATTCAATATCAAAGGTAAAAAGTAAAATATAAGGGTTATTGACCTAGCATGAGGTCAGGATGACTCGATATTGGCCAAGTTCTTCTTTTTTGCGTGTTTATGTCGAGGTCCATAAACACGCAAAAAAAAGAACGAGGCCAATATCCAGCTATCTTGACAGAACAAGTTTGGTCAATAAAGGATTTATTATATGGGATAAAACACAAAAAAAGTGATCTTTGATCTTGCGGGACCAAGCGAGATATCCCGAGCAGGCAAGGTAGCTCCATCTTGCCCGCTCGGGTAGCCAATCACAGCGCGGGATTTGGTTCATCTTGTCCACTCACGGAGCTAGTGTTATATAATAAGAAACCTTACGGTGTGTTGCCAAGTATCCGACCAGTCAAAACTGCGATATCCTTATTAGTTTTTGGAAAACGAAGTATACGGAAAGGAAACCAAACATTTAAGCTTTGAAATGCAAGTTTTGGCGGGCTTTAAGCTCTAGGATCATTTGCAGAGTTGAGTGAAATTTTCAGGCTAATATTCACGCTTTTCTCTGAGGAGTAAAACAATCACTGTTGAAGAATGGGTCTATAAAACGTGATCATGATTTTTTTAAAGGAACCTTTCGATATTTGCAGTGAGACTTCTCAAAGAATTCAAGTCGTTAGAACATCCTTCAATTCTTCCTGAAATGTAGAATAACAGAGGCCAGAATCGCCAACAATCTTTTTACCAAGCATGGCCAGAATACGACCAATTCTTTGTTTACTGTGCAAAATCATTGTATAAACTGCGTTTGTGATTAATTTCGTATGTTTAACCTTGGTTAACCTTGATCAACTGAAAGTTCCTTCATTGATTTATCGAGCTGAATTAATACCAGTCATGTGTTGCTTTCACTGGGCTAACAACTACCGGAGGCGAACATTAGAACGGAATTGTCATAAAATCTTTCTACAGAATGGCGCTACAAATCTTTATGAAAGTCATCGTGAAGGCAAAGTACGTAAGTATCAGAAAAGCAGCCCTTTAAAGTGGGAAATGAAGAAACGGACTTTGGAGGACAGGCTCACTGGGAAGTTCCACTGCAACTACCAGAAGGACTCTCTTCCAGTTTTAATCGAAAATGAGGAAAGCCAGTCGGCAGGTTGGCTAATTGAACTAGCCAACCGTGGCTTGGCTTGTCCAGGAATGCTGTCATAAAAATTCTTTGAATCGGGCCATTAAGTTTCAATAAGAATAAAACACAAACAGCGGTTACAAACATTTGCTGGAATTGCATAACTTTTTATGAACTTAACGTTCCGTATGTTACAACATACTTCATCAGAAGTGATTATTATTCAGTTAGAGATAACTTTAAATTCAAAAATACAACTGAATGCACTGGGAACTAAAGACATTGATTGACATAAAACGACAAGAAAAATGCTAATAATTTTCCTAGACAAGGATATTTAAAGACAAAACACCTGGAAACGAATAGTTTCAGAGTTTTTGATCAAGTGCAACTTTAGACTGAAAGTTCGCAAAGCATGACCTCTGGATAAGAAAAGGACCATTATATCTAGGGATGCTGTAAAGGTTTCAAGGTATGTATAGTAAGTACCCTATGAAAGGGACTAACAACTTGCCCCGCATCGCCGCCTGGAATTGCGACAAGACTACTTTTGACCTGCAAGGGAGGGCTGATAACGTCATTGGACCGTCTAGCTGGAAGCACCCAAGCTCCCCGGCCGCGTCCTCTCTGCAAGCAGAGCACATAACAATGTTGCCTGGTTTCAATTCCAGAGTTTTGAAGCAAGCAACCGTGGACAATCTTCCTGTCGGTGTACGTTGGATCAGTGGCTTGATCTGATCGGCGTAGTTACAAGTTGAGAAACTAAATATTTTAAGCAAGAGCCGATACAACGTAGATTTGATTTTAGTGGTGTATACTATATTTCGGCTGGCCAAACCAGCCTTCTTCAGGTACAATGAGAGTTTACATGGAATTGCTTCTATGTACATATATATATATATAGTAAATCGATGCTGACGTTATACTGGAAAAAATGTGATAAAACATGGCAGTTAAAACGAATTTGAATTCAAATACTAAGAGTCACTTGTTTCAATGCACGTGGCCAATCGTTGCCGCCCTACTTCGTCTTCTCTGGAAGGCGTACCCCGGTGACTTTCAACCCCTTAGATGGAGGTTTTTCTTAAGAAGTGTTTATTATTTCACATTTTATTCAATTTTCCGCCGGTAACAAGAATAACTACATTTTTTTGCAAGCATACAAATATAGAAAACGAACTACGACTCGCTATAAAACGTAAAATTATGATGCGAACATAGCTGATGAACTTTATATGCCCCACAAAATCAAAATTATTTAGTCTTTTTGCTTCAAAATGTTCTTCGATCGGCAGCAATTACAGAATAAGGGCTACATTCAAGACCTGTGGAAGTAATGGCTCGTTTGGCTCGGCAGTGGATGAAAGAACAAGTCATATGAATATTGGGGTCTGTTATACTGGTAGCTCGTTGGCTCGTCTGGCACGGCAGTGGATGGCAAACGAGCCAAGCGAGTCGGCTTGTCAGATGTGGCCCTGAATTCTGTAGTTTAGCCTTCGATTCTTAAACAAAAAGCTACTTCGCTTCCAGCCGCCGCGGCGACGTGTGCTTGACATTACACACTCCGGCCATACAGTATTTTGTTTTCACATTGTGTTTTCTTTCCCCGAGTCCTAGTTTTGTAGCTGTCTATCCAAATCCGATTCTTCACCACTTTCAAACACCATCTCTCTTCAGAAAAAAAGAAAAGCAATAGCTTCATCTAGACTTTGTCCCAAACGGCAAGTTTAAAACACAGGTCACATTCCACAGGTCACTCGTAAGGTCATTGTTTTAACTGTACTAAAGCAAGCCAAACCCTTCAAATAGACCATTTTACAGTTGTGGCTAAGTTACCAGGCCTAGCAATGGAAGCGAGGCTGCCGGTGACCCTGTTTTGATACAAACCTTCATGCTTTTGTAATGTTAATATGGACTAATTAGCGTTACAACAACACAATTTACATGATAAAAGCAGTGAGGTCTGTATCAATGCAAGGTCACCGGCAGCCTCGCAGCCATTCATAGTCTTGGTCGCTGAGCAAACAACTGTAAAATGGCCTATTGGCTAACCTTAGGCCTAAACATCGTTTTTAGGCGTAATGAGGCCTGAGTTTAGCATTAGTAAAGTTTTGTAACGAGTGACCTGTCAAAAGTGACCTGTACTTTAAACCTGTCTTGTCCCAAACGCTTCGTATGAGACACCACTAGCAATAAGCGACCATGCCAATGGTTTCCTACAGCCGAAGTCTTGAGGTGATCAGTAATAACCGAAACTTTTCCGAAAATTTTCCGTCTGCAGGGTGCACTTTTATCTATCCCACATGGTTTGTATTTTTCGTCTCCACCCAATGGCCTCTGCATTTAATCACAGGCCAACCACCTTCCTTTGGTGTCGTTGTTGTCGATTAAAACAGAAGAATATTTAATACGGCGCTTGCGATTTGCTCGGCAATAAAGTTTGAAAGTAAATAATTAAAACAGTGTGAGCTGAGTCCTGCGTTATGTTTTTTTGGTCGTTCCGAGCTGTATGAGGCGTCATTTTGCGAGATATTTTTTGTGGAGTGTTATCACGTTCCCGGTGCCACAGACACGTGGCGCCCGCGATTTAAACTCGTTTATTTAAGATCAAGGAAGGTAAACTTCATGCAACACGTGGGGTGAAAACTGAAGAAATACACAATATTTCGGAATAAGAGAAACTAAGGGCCTCTTCGTGTGAGCCCGGTTTCCGAGATCTCGCCTTACCTCTAAATCCTTTGTAAAAACTTCGATGTGTTCATATGAGAGGGCGGGCTGGCTCGGTTGCCGAGATCTCGGTAAGCGGCCTGGAAATTTTGCCATATGAACACTTGCATTTTCGTGATAGAGCAGACATTATCGAGCTTTTCTTTTGTTCTTCGACAATGAAGCTTGGAATAGTTTTATTTGATAGTTAACGTAAAGTCAAAAGAAATTTAAGTTGTTTAAACAAAGAAAATAGAGAAATTCTAGCCAGGCTTGTTCGTAAGATTTCACACCTGAATGGTCGCGTCACCACTTTTTCAAATTTTTCATCTCGGAAAGCGGGCTAAAAGTCACTTTATTATATGACTAGCTCCCCGTGAGCGGGCAAGATGAACCAATTCGCGCGCTGTGATTGGCTACCCGAGCAGGCAAGATGGAGCAATACTGCCCGCTCGGGATTTCTCGCTTGCTCCCGCAAGATAGAAGATCATGGATGTTTTAAGACATATAATAAATCCTTTATTCTGTCCTTCTCGTTTTTTTTTTTTTGCGTGTTTATGCACCTCGACTTCGTCTCGGTCCATAAACACGCAAAAAAGGAACTTGGCCAATAACTTGTTATCTTGACCTCACGCTTGGTCAATAACCCTACAGTATGAACAGAAACCAATTTCATCTCGGTAACCGAGCCAGCCCGGTCAACTTCAAAAGTCCTTCGTCTCATGGGCCCTAAAAGAAAAACCTACAGATCGAGCGAAGAGGACAAACAAAAAAGTAGAACATAAAGAAGCGTGACTTACAATGTGTTTGCCTCTGAAGGATAGAGAACTCCTAGTCTACTAGCTCTTGAGAAACTCCGAACGTTCTTTACAGTGACAGTATGAGCGGCTCCTAATAACTATTAAAACTAAGAGCTCGTGGAAAGGGAATTTGTTAACACCTAAGGAGCACCTGGCGACGGTTTTTTCTGAGTTAGGACAATGTGCGAGCCAGCGAGCCATACAAGCCATGCGAGTCAACACTGATGCGAGTCACACAGTTATTGAAAGGTAACCGTTTTAAAATCGGTGCTTAGACTTAATAACTATTTGAAATGGGTGCTTAGACTTAAATGCGAAATTCGCATGGCTCGCTGGCTCGCAGATTGTCCGGCCAGCCCCGTTTTCTCTCAAATGCTTTTAAACGCTGCTCTAAGCTCTCTCATAGTTAGGCTCTCTGGAGTGCTTTTAAAGCTTTGTCGGTTCAGCTTAGGCTGCGCTATAAAAATTTAATCTCTTCGGTTATTCTTGGGGAATCTGAAGCTTTTCGAATTTTGTCTACTCAAATTTTAGGTATCCTTTCCGGTAATCATAGCTGGCCTTTTTTTCGGTACTTACAACGAGATTCTTATCAATCAGAAAGCAACAGGCATTACAATTTTTCATATCACGAAAATTCGATGTGAAATTCCCCTAAAGAAAATCCTTAGGTGATTAAAGGCCTTCCGAACACATAATTTAACGAAACGTTCGGGGTTGCCCCTTACAACTTGCGTAGGGGTAATAAAAAATAACAACAATGCTTTGTACTGCTAATATCGAACGGAAATTCTGTCATCGTGAAGGGGAAAAAAAATAAACAAAGCTGCTATAAAAATGAACAATAAATCCTTCAACTTTCTTAAGGTCTTTGTGCTAAAAACGAAACAAATAGTAACAACGATCAAAGTTCATTTCTGTAAACGTGACCGGGGCCTTCATTTTTTCCACGCGGATGCAGTTCACCAAATTTAAATATTAAAATTGTCACTAGATTCGATATGTGGGCGTTGGTGGTATAGTGGTGAGCATAGCTGCCTTCCAAGCAGTTGACCCGGGTTCGATTCCCGGCCAACGCAGGGAATTTTTTCGTTCTCTCAATTTTTTTAACCGTCTCCTAACGTTCAGTACAAAAAAGCTCGAACAAAATTCAAAGTCAAAAAGAAAAAAAAAAAAAGCCCTGACTAATTGAAAATAAAGAGAACTCATGCTCGACGTTCTTTGTACCCCAGACGAACATTTTGTTCCCAGTATAATTCCATTTCTAATACACCTTAGTACCGACTCTTTTCAGACCTATTCTCCTAGCTTACTCAGGCTTTCAAGTTCGATTTTTATGGTCCACTACAATCCTCAACATAAACAAACAAATAACTCTACAAGACTGAGAAGGTCAAAACTAAAGAGGATTGGGGCGAGAAAGCGACCTGAAAGACTTCATGTTAACTTGAAACGGGACTAGAAAGCAAGAATACGAAAATCTTACAAATTTATTAGCCACTAAAGACAGGAGATGGTTGCCAATAACATTCAAACGCTGGTGGACGAACAAAAGGAGTTGATGAGAGATCTTTTGTTTTCGTCCACCAACATGGCCATGGCGGCGATGACGTCATATGAAAAAACACTGTGGCTAACGAACACCAGACAACTGACGAGAGAGAAACAAACTTTTCACAGCTCGCAAGATTAATTCTTCTCGAACCAATAGAAAGAAATCTCACTCACAACCAAGCTAAGACAAAATAACGAAGACAAAATAAGACAAAAGACGAAAACAAAACGTCTTTTCTCGTCTGGTAAGGTCAAGGACCCCAAAATTATTGGCTGAAACGCCACTTGATTACGCGGCTATTTATATTATCACACTCAATCATCCACATAATCACGTTTACAATCAAACGAATCACTTTTTATTCTTGGCCAGTTTCCAAAAACGCAATGAATACATAAGAAATGTAATTCAAATCAAGAGAATGGATTACATACAAGACGGAGTAAACAACAAAATTAAGGGAAAAAAGCTTGCCTTGTTTTTCTCTTTGCAGGACCCATATGTTTATGTTTTCAAAAAAAAAAAAGGAAAAAACGAAAGAACTTAATCTTAATCTGAAATATAAACACAATTTATTTGCCTGTACAAAGATTCTCGACCCCAGAATAAACCAACCTCGATAAGAGAGGGAAAAGCCCTGGGTAAACGTGATCTTCTGTATTGGGAAGTTTAATATGTTGATTGCGTTTGATTTTGTTTTTGTTGTTTTTTTTTTTACTCCGCCGGACCAAAATTAGGGAACACATTCGACAATAAATGGAGAAAAAAACTAGGACTGCCCAAGTCATATGTTATGCACCAGTCAATGTAAATTCCCCCCCCCCCCCCCACCCCCCTCACCCAAACCTGGGAAAAGTGGGGACATCAGCGGGACAAAACCAAACGGGTGACATTCAAAGCTGTCCCGGTACGTGGGGTCTTGGACAAGATTTGCTCTTCGGTATCCAAACTGGGGAATTTATCTGTTAAGAAGGATATCACGTCGAGACTGGGACCAATTTGAAAGCAGACGGGGACTTTAATTTAATGACGGAAACAAACATGAGTTAAAGTTGTTGCTTGGTCATCTGTTTTATCTTTAGTTTTTGCTTGCCATCCAAAAATACATTAAAGTCACTGAATGGAAAACCTCGTTAACTGTTTTATTTTGTTATTAGTGATATTTTTGAGGAAATTCACGTATCCTTTCGCTTTCCTTCCGCTTTCACAAGTGGGGACATCGGAATGGAAATATGTATTGCCTTCGGGGGGGGGGGGGAATATTAACTCACCTTTTGTCCAAGTCCCCGCCTTTTCCCGGGTTGGGGGGAGGGAGGGGGGGGGGGTGTTTAACACGAACATATGAACTTAATAATTTATTTTGAAATATTTGAAAATTTCACCGCGATATGTAGTCATTTTACGTTAACCGTTCGAGTATTAATTCATTGTCGTATAATTCTCTTATCACTGGAGACAAGTCATTCTTCCTTTTCTTCTTCTGCTCTTCTGTTAAAAACTTGAAACCTTTAACTTCTCCCAGACAGCATCTCGCTCCGCAGAGGCACCGAAATCCTTGCGACATTTCATATTCGGTTGTCGTGTAATCGAATGCAATATCTTCGCCTTTCTCTATGTCCCTTGTAGCAACCAAGGAAAACCCTCCTTGGATCGATCCAT
>NC_090888.1:3065753-3068253 GCF_036669925.1 Montipora capricornis | reverse complement strand
CAACTGTAAAGAGGGCTCTTTGATAAAATTGAGTGTGATCTTTTCTTTTCTTGTTGACTCTTTTTGTCACCTGCTCCCTTGGATAGTCTGGAAAATTATATGATCTGCAGTTTAGCTGGAATTTAAAGCATGGTGTAGGTGTTATGTTTTTTTGACTGCTAGCATGACTGGTGTCAGTTCATAGTGGCTCTGTTGGCATAAAAAAACAACTTGCAATTTAACAAGCATTGTGCAAACAAGAAATTTCTAAGTTTGTGATACAATAAGTATGATAACTTTATTTAGAGAGGGAGATGGGATAATTTCTTAACCTATTACAGTTTTCAAACTTAATTAATTTTGTCCTCCAGCGAACACCAGGGACTCCATGCCCTACTCTTTGAGAATAGTGTGTTTATTCTTTGAATTTTGTGTGAGTGTTCCCTTACTTGTAAAGATAAAGATAAAGTCACTTTATTTAACGTTGATAGTTCCTTCAGTTAAGAGGCTGGTATCAGTGGAAGCTGACGGTGTGTCCTTTACCTCCCTCCCTCCCTCCATCTGTCAGTACTTCACTTTACGGGTATTTAAATCTATAGCTAGATGGATCACAGGAAATCGAAACAGACGTTGAAGTCACTGAGGATCGAACTGAGGATCTCTTGCTCCAAAAGCTGTGCACTAATCAACTGAGCTACGCCTGCTCCTGCTCCCACTAACTGTTAAAAATATATCACCCTACAATACATTTCCATTGCTAGTTATCTGACTGTAGAACTTTTAAATCTTTAGGACGTGCCTCCAAATCAATTCTGAGTGGTTGCTTTTATTCATGGAAAGCTTACAACTGAAGACATGGCACAAAATTTAGGTGAAAAAGAAGGAAAGCCTCACAGACTCATTGACATTATACAGCAGAAAAGGGAGAAGAATGAACATTTCTTTTCCTTGGAATTCTATCCACCAAAGACCTTCAATGGAGCAACAAATCTGATGGCTATCATTGGAAGACTTAATGAACACTGCACTCCCTTGTTCTGTGGCATTACCTGGAAGCCGTCTCAGGAGCCCTTGTCAGACAAATGCCAGCAAGAACCTAGCACTTTGGTAGTTTCTGCAGCTGCAATAGATCTGTATGGACAAAATATAATGATCCACATTCCATCCAGTAATGCAACAAAGAGTCAAGTCGTCGAGCATCTAAAACGTGCCAAGGAGTTCGGAATTGGCAGTGTGTTGGCTGTTAGAGGAGGTACCTTAATTTCACTGATATTGTTAGTGTCCAGGCCTTCTTTTCAGCAGGTTAATTGTACCTTTATTTACATACACTTAAAGGGAATTATGGGGATGTGTGTACTCACGTATTGAAACCTTGTTGATGAATAATAATATTATTCATCAACAATACATGTAACATTATTGTAGATTTCTTGGTTAGCCAGCCCTGTTGATAAGTAAAATTGTGGGGCTGTAGCCTGAGTTGAATCTCTGAGTGTTTCTATTATTAAAGCAGGAAATGTTAAACCTTTTTCTGCTCAAGGGATACCTCATTGACAAGCAAAGTTGTTTGGCATATAAAGCACGGAACTAAATCAGAAGTGGCACTCTTGGACAGGAAAGGCTTAATACCATTAATTAGTTTATTGTGGAGTTGTTGTAAAATCAAAGCTGGTTTGCTACTTTGAGGGTTTAAATGCAAATGACAGATGAACTCATCTTCCATCTTTACAATGCTTGTCTATTTGTGAAGGACCAGAGGAAGATAGTGGGAACAAAGGAGAGGGATTTGCATTCACAGTGGACCTGGTTAAATTCATTAAAAGTGAATTTGGAGACCATTTTACATTAGGAGTAGTCGGTAAGATTGTGCTAATACATAATATTTAAAGTAGAAAGGCAAATATGTCCAACCCAGTTAGATTGTTACACAGCACCAAACCTCTAGAGTTAGACACCTCTAGCGCTGAAGCTTCCATTTACTGGTATGTTTATGGTGGAACAGCTATGTTATCAACATTAAATTAAAAAAAAAAGGCTTTGTTTAGAGTGGAAGCCCACTTAGCTATCAAGCTAGTTCACAGGCACCCCACTTTTAATCTGAAAGAAACAATTCGAAGTTAACAGGAACATGATTAAGAGCCCTGATTGGCTATTTTCAAAGCATGGTAGAGTTGAATCTGGGACAACTGGAAACAAATCCAAAACAGAGGTTAGAATGGGATTTGAACCAAACCCAGCGCCCTAACCACTGGACCACGTGGCCTAATTCCTAAAAGAATGTTTAGAAACTTTGTAGAGATAAGTGAACAGAGAGCACAAGTGCTTAGGAGCCAAACCATTTTATAATGACTTGTAAACCATGGTTGAGGTATTCCTTGCATTTCAAAGTTTACTCATAAGATAAACCATAAGAAGCCATAAGATGCAGATGAATAATCAGGGCTCATTCATTGCATTCCTTTTCCTCTTCCCCACATCAGATGGCATTGAAAATCAATATTAGAAATTATTATTTCCACAA
>NC_090888.1:3058253-3060753 GCF_036669925.1 Montipora capricornis | reverse complement strand
TGAATTGGAAGAATATCGTTTTGCAGGTCCCGGATATGTCTTCACGGACGCTTTTTTCCCGCCATTCACTTCCTTTCTTCTTCTTGGCATATCCGTACAATGGCTCATAAGTTTATCAGTATGATAATAACAATAACATCGTCATGATCCGGAGTCTACAACTCCCATATTTTCCTGGAGTTGTCGTTTCGTCTATATAAAGAACAGCTTTCCTTTGAAGACAATCAACGCATCATGTCTCCGTTTATATGGCATAAATTAGACAAGACAATCTAAAATGATCACGTCTGAGAAACGGGTCATTCAAAGTGGAGGTATTAGTTCTTTACTCCTAAGGATGACTTCCTGATTAATTTTATTCACTGATCGGAGAAAATATCACTCTTTGCGCTCGTTGGTAACTTTTCCACTTTAAGACGTATCCGTCAGACGTAGTTTTGTGCTGCTTCTCTGATGTGAAGAAATTTGTATGTAGACAGAAGTGTCGAAACGAAAAGTCTTTGAATTGTCACTTTGTTAGTTATAGAATCAAATTTCTTCAAGACCAGAGTAGCCTCAAAGTATTTCTGATTGTTAACCTGGCCACAGTTGTTCAAACGTCGGATTACTTTATCCTGTGGATAACTCACTATCCGTCAGTTTCAATCTCTGCAAAGATTTCAGCATTTGCCCTCGTAACTGTGAATATGCACATTCTAAGTACATCTAGTTAAGAGGTGTGTAAAAAAAATCTGGGCCTGCGTCTAACGTGAGGTATATTAGGGATCTTAAGCACTCGCGTTTTTGAGATGCGGACGGCAACCGGAAGACAACATTTCACGTGCCAGGACAGTGGTGTCTTCCTAGATTTTTATACTAATCATCTCTATTGGGGAAAAGATACTTAACGACGTAAATGTGGTTGTGTGAAGACAAGTTGAAAGGGAAAACAGCTCACTTCCGGTTTCCTTTCGCGTCTCAAAAACGCGCGTGCTTAAGCTCCCTATTTTATACTCTGGAACCTGGTTGCAGCCTTAACTTTTGTCAAACCGGCGTAGTCTTGTTGTCGGTACCAGTCCTAAATCTGAGCACTGAGCGCGAAAGGTCTGAAACGCGGAGTTTTTTCTTGGCTTGGGGCATGCGCGTGCTGTACTCGTGCTGCAATCTGATTGCTTGTATTATCCTCAAGATATTTAATTTATAATTTACTGTCTTAACATTTGAATTTCCTATTGTATTAAGGTGAAGGAACTGCCTTGGAATCAAGATGAACTAGCGTCAGAGACATTGCCGTTTGTGGACAAACTTGCTCATATCAACAAACATGGCATTCTTACAATAAACAGTCAGCCTAATGTGAATGCAGTACCGTCGACTGACCCAGTAGCAGGATGGGGAAAGCCTGGAGGATACATCTTTCAGAAGGTGAGTACGTTGGGGACTTGCTGCTGAATCAAAATTAACAGCTACTGCTTATTTAATTTGCATTTTGGTCTTAGTTACATCTAAAGGGCGATTTTTTAATTGGGTATGAAAAGTAAAAAGGACATTGCAACTACAGCCTTCTGTAGTAGACTCTGTTGGGTAGACGTTTTCCTCAGTCTAATTAGGGAGTTTAAAGGCCCGTTCAAACGGTCATGATAGTTGATGATAGTTGATGATAGTTTCAACTATCACGCACGTTTGAACACGAACTATCATTCACTATCATCAACTATCATCAACTATCATGCAGTTTGGACATGTTCAAATTCGACATGATAGTTCATGATAGTTTTTTCCGTTTGACCGAGCGGATGATAGTGCATGATAGTTTTTCGGTCAGCGGGGGTAACCAAGGCGGGCTCAATGCAATATGGCTACCGCAAGTTTGCCATCGTCCTGTGAGGAACAACAAAACAATAATTTGGACGAAGATTCGGACGACAGTGACGCTGAAAGCGAGAAAGTGAGAAAAGCTAAAAAAGCTAAAAAACCAGACAACGAGAAGTGGAGTAGTAGTTTGATATGCAACCTAATAGATGAGTACGAGGCACGGCCATGTTTGTGGAACATTTTTTGCGATGACTACCACAATCGGGATGTAACTGAAAAAGCGAAGAAAGAACTGGAGGTAAGTCAAAGTGAATTGCATCATGTTCATGGCCAAATGTTTTATTTATTTGCCCAGCAACTCTTCACGTATGTCATCCTGCATTACAGCCACTAAAATTGTGGCAATAGCTGCTCTTCTCGGCTGATAAACAGCCATTTTCGTCACGAAATTCAAATCCCCGCCATATTTGTTTACAATCGCGCGCGGTAGGAGACTAGGTACCAGTTAGCTACGCCAGCACATTGCGCGATTTCGTCAACTATCATGAACTATCATGGACCGTTTGATCGCAAACATGATAGTCAATGATAGTGAATGATAGTTGAAACTATCATGAACTATCATCAACTATCATGACCGTTTGAACGGGGCTTAAGATCTACGACGCGACGGCAACGAAAACGTCACAAATTTTGCATATTTAAT
>NC_090888.1:3045753-3053253 GCF_036669925.1 Montipora capricornis | reverse complement strand
TTGGAAAAGGTAGTAACCGTCCAATCGGTACGAGATTTAGATTGACTCGCCAATGCAGATTATCTTAAGTTCGTCCTACCACAATAAAATGATTCGCTTCAAGAAAGCAAGTCAAAAGGAGATGTCGCATTCTTTTATGGGATTTGGCTCTCCGTCATGACAGTTTCAAAATAATCCGGATGATCTGTATAAATTTACCATGCAAAGTTGCCAATGTCAGTGTTCGTAGAAAGAAAAGAAAGAAAACACGAGGAATTTGTGATAAGCATGCTCTTTAAAGCTCATGTTTAGCAGTGCTTTCGTTACCTGCGCTGGTCGGTGTGTTGCTAGAGGAGAGCAAAGGCCTCTTCCATGGAAATGACCGGGATCACCTTTAAGTCAGTCCAACAAACTGAACAAAACGAGGACTCTTATCAACGTGACTGTGAAACATTTTTTCAAGTCGCAAAAGAAAATTGAATACTCTAACTAAATGCATGCACAATTTAAGTGATCGAGGACACGTCAGCCAGCGACCAAATTTGGAGACGTATGTGGGATAGGCACAGATGAAACTTGGAAACAGCAACGTATCGTTTAACCCAAAGCCTGAAACAAAAACGCAAAAACAGTATTGGTGTGGATTAGCTATGCCGATTGGCTTAAAATGCCCGTGCAACACATCTAAGTCAATCAGAAGCTCAACCATATGTGACGCGCTCGCATGGGTTTTCGCGCGTAATCTGCTGGCTTCACTTGAATGTCAGCTTGTGCTGTGATTACTCGGCAGTTTGCTTGTACAAAACGAATTGATAAAAATTAATTAACCACTGCAATGAGATGAGAAAGACTTCACAGTCATTTCGAGCGTAAGCCCTTCGCGACAGGGGATTAAGCCGGGGGTTGTGAAGGGTTTTCATATCGACGATGGAGAAGAGTAACATGAAAATCGGGTGTCGTTTTGCACGCTTTGCTCTATGCTTTTTGGCTCACCGAGTTGCCTCCGTTAGGAAGTCATAATAGAGAACTTAGGCACGCCGGTTTTGGCACGCGAACGGCAACCGGAAGAGAACATTTCGCGTTCCAGAACAGTGGTGTCTCCCACATTTTTATACTAATCATATCTAACGCAGAAAGGATACTTGGCAATGTCAATGTGGTTGTGTGAAGACAAGTTAAAAGGGAAAACAGCTCACTTCCGGTTGACGTCCGAGTCTCAAAAACGCGCGTGCTTAAGCTCCCTAATATTCTTACCGCGCCACTTCGGCGAAAACAAAACTGTTTGCTTCGCTCACCCACTAACAGCAACCGAAGTAAGCTCCTGTCTGTTGTGATTGATCAGCTTTAATTCAAGTCTTTTTTACGACAAAACTCGGGTAAAGCGTTAGTAATAAGGATTATGATCTCCCTCCTGTATCTTCCTGTATCCTCCCCGATAACCATCTTCTCTTCCCATTCTTCCCTGACAGACCATCCCACCCCACACGTATTGAATAATCCTTACAGTAGTTACCTTGTCTGGATCATAAACGGGTAGCTTGTTGAGCAGCGGTAAATCTTTCTCCTGGTCACGTGCTATGAACAGGGTGTGGCCATATCCACACGTGACCTCCTGTATGTAAATTCCTTCCAATGGTTCCACTATCTTGGGGTTAGTGGACGACTTTTGGCCGCCCTTTTTCAACCCGTAACCCTAAACAAAAGGAAAAACGTGGTAAATACAGGAAAAAAAAGACAAGACAATTTTGCTGTCCCAAGTTAACGACAAATGATTCCTTACCAATTCACCGTATGTTGGACTAGGTCCCCAACTAACAACGCTATCGTCTGCCGCAAGAACAATGCTTGATTTTCTACAAAGAAATCAAATGGCATGATATTCAGTGGTAAAACACAAACCATGGTTTAATCTAATTAGCTGATAGTGAAGGAAGAAGGCTGTTTGATCTCTTCTTAGACAGTATATAGTCCCTGGCCTAGATGTTTTATTGTAGATTTCATACAAATCCTTGTCTTTCCTAGCATCATAATTCGCTAACTGTTAGACACTTAACTTTATAGTAAACGACTAACAAGAGCTCTTAAAGGGCCAGGCACCGAAAAATTAGTGCTCGGTTGATGAGATTTTTTGTCATCTCTAAATCCCCTCTTCGGACAGAAAAAAATGACGTGATAATTAATGACCAGCTGCAAAACTGTGGTAACCTTCTAAGCAAAACCTTGATGAAACGCCCTTTCAACACGAACGGTTCGATGCATATTTCACTGCTAAATGCCCCATAACCCTTTTGGTCTAAGGGGCACCCTGTCACGTCAATCACGCCCATAGGCTCGATTACCAGCCGCTGTTTCGGGAAACGAGCCAGCGCTAACTCCCGAAATCTCGGATGGACGCGTGAGGGAAGCCATTTATACTCTCTGCCAATCAGAAACTAGCCTGCACAAATCGAGCATGCATAAATTACATTTTTTGGTTCAAATTGTGGCTGTGAAGGAATTCTTTGATCCGGCGTGTTCGAGCTTAACAGTGCCTTTGAGCTGGGAAACACATGATCCAAGATTTCGACAAAGGAGAGTGTTCGAGAAGCTGGAGAATGGTATTGTGACGTTTTCTACCGCCTGAGTTCCGAAACATTGAAACAGTCGACACCAAGGGCAAAATATGGCGTTCAAATCCATTGCTATTGCAATTTCTCCTCGGACTTTGCTAATGTAAGAGCTGGTAAAATTCCTCAAGATCAATTGAAATTACTGCTGAGTTTATTGGTGGCAGAACGAGGCGGCTATACGTTTATTAATTGAGTTGATACGGTGAATTAAAGAAGCACAAAAGCTGTCGTTTTGAGCGTTGGCTCTTCGCTCTGACGAAGGACCAACGCTCGACCAACGCTCGAAACGAACCTTCGAATTTCTTTACGCCGTTCAATTTACCATATCAACTCAGTTGATAAACTATTTCTGTCAACCTTTCTTCAGTTTTATTTTAGCTACTTACGAGCATCCCACACTGCGCACATCCCATCCACACATGTCTCGTACCGGTTTGGGATACATTGTAGCATCCCCAGTACTCTTTGTTTGTCCCCAGAAATACAGCTGTCCTCCACTCACAGCCATGCTGTAAGTTGCTCCGGCGTGAATCGAAGAAATACCTTAATGAAGATTGAAATATTCAAAATAGGTGCTACAGAGTAGCAGGGTAAGTATCGAGCACGCTGTCTTCCCGGGTGACTAAAGTCTGGTGTTTCTATTAACAAAACACTTTCGCTAGAGCTTTAAGTTTAACGGTTAAACGCTTATATTTCAACGACGCAAATACATTAAGTCAGAGCACCTTTGGAAAATCAGCGTTTCCGTTGCGTTGGGCCGCTTTCAGTGACCGATAAAGCTAACAACACGTCATTTACACAGCGGATTTTGTATCCCAAATACGCCTTGACGGTGGTGTTTGGCTCATTGCTTACAGCGCAAACTGAAAACGTACAGTACACAGTCGTATATTTGATAACCAGTAAGGCTAACAGATGGCCCCAGAACAGAGTAAACACAAACAGCCCACACAGAGCTACTCTTTTTGAACAATCACTCTGTGGCGGACTAGTAAATGTGCAATGCAAATTGAGTTACAAGACCTACAGTGGCTCGTCCTCCTCCCAGAAGACTGGATTAGCAACCATTTGAAGAAACACTTACAAAGGCAGCACACTTCTCAGACCCTTGACGTTGGTTTGGTTAGGATTTGAAGTCAAGCTTCTCACACGGCAAACTATAACTTCATTTTATAAAGCTAAGCAGGCGGAGTCTCTTCAACTTCGGTTCAATAGCTTTGCTTTGGCTTACAGTGCTGCAAACTCGAACATTTTTTCAGGGGAAGTTTGGGACGGGGCTGCTTTCGTATTGAGGCGTTTTCGCTTTCACTCGGATGAGGACTGGTACTTACTTTTGTCCTTGAAAAAGCCGACAAGTCTTGGAACGAGTTCATCTTTCGGCTGATGGTGACCAAGACGACCATACCCGCCGAATCCCCATGTAAATAGCCTGTCTTTAAAGTCTCGGGCAATCTAAACACACACAAACACAATAACTTGATGCATTCAGTGGTTGCTATGGTCCTTGGCAACGTGTCAGGGAAAAGCTGAGAAACATTTCAGACTTCCAGGCAGAAATCGAACGAATATACTCCGCTTTAATGGTCAGATACTCACGCCACTGAGATGCAAAGAACTCCTGGTGCTGTGTCGATGGGTAGTGAAACACGAAAGTTTCGTTTTGTCGAAAAACGGAAAAGGAAACGAACGTTATTTTAAGTGTCTAGCCGTTCTAGCGCTGGAGCACAAATTGGGGACACTGTAAACTGAAATCAACAATTTAACGAAATTCAAATAAAATGTTAGTTTTTGAGGAGAGGGGAAAACCGGACTACCTACAGAAAATCTCTCGGTGCAGAGTAGGGAACCATCAACTCAACCCATATATGACACCGAGTATGGGAATCGAACCCGGGCCACATTGGTGGGAGGCGAGTGCTCTCACCACTGCGCCAGCCCAGTCGTATCCACTTGATTTGTTTACTTTGATTTCTTTCAACAGCTGCTCGATGTAGATGGTGCTAATGGGTGAGAAATCAAAATCTATACGCTCCATGTCATTTTCTAAACAAATCGCTCGGACACTGGGATGATCTTGAAAGCCGACTGTGCTGTCCACAGGCTCGGCAATATCACTCGCCACGTTTACAAAATAATCATTAAAAATACTAGCTATTTGCTTTTTGTCAGTGATCATCTTATTTCCTTCTTGTAGAATTACGTTATTGGGCTTGTATGATTTACTGGTATGTAAAAAAGGTTGAAATGTGGTCCAAATTGCTTTGGATCTTGATTTGCAGCAGTCAACTTCCCTTTAAACTATAAAATAATGGCCTTTTCCCGCAGAGAAGTGCATTTTTTGCTCTGAGATTAGTAAAGAAGATAATTTGCATCTGTTCTATTTCGTGTAAAGGCTTTGCATAGATGATTTTGACGACGGATCGCTTTACGCCATTCATCGGTCAAATACGGCACTTGATTGCCTCGCAAATGAACTTGGTTGAGTGGTGCGTGCTCATTTATAACTGCATGAAAAAGAGGTTCAAAGGCATAAAGTTTGTCATCGACATCACACTTACCGTATGGTTAACACCACAAGATACATCCACTATTTTGACATCATCTATGATGTGTGTGAAGCCATCTTTTGTTTTTTCCACATAAACTGCAACATGCCGTGGAAGAACTTCACAATTAAACGCCAGTTTATTTGCCGAAATAAAGTGTTGGCCATCAGTGTTATGTCCCAACTGCCCGTGCTCGGGCCTACCGAACGAGTACAGGAGATTATTTTCGTCAATAAACATGCTGAATTCAGCGCCGCAAGCTGACTTGATGATCTTCTTGTTTCCAGGATGTATAATCTATGGACAGAAAAATACCCTTACAATTCTGAAAGAATATTATGCATGCTTTTAAGGGTATGTCCTCCACAATTGTTTTCTCTGCGCCCGAAAAAGGGGATGATGTAGCACATTCCAGAGATATACTTACAGAGAAAAGGACAAATTTGTTTTGTTCATACGTTCTTAACAAATAGCCCCCAATTTGTCATGCCTTTGCTTCTGTACTGATCAGATGTCAGCAACACAACTCGTCCTCCAAGAAAATCAGCCTAAATTTTCCTGGAGAAAACTGGCTCCGGCCATCATGTAAACTGGTCACTAAAAGCCCTACACCTGAGTCACCCCATCAAGTCTGTGTTCGAGACCGGATCATTCAAGAAATAATCCCTTCCACAATATCTCTCAAAAAGCTTTTCATATCAATTGGCCAAAATCGTACGTGGAACTTCCTCATTCAAATCATTACATCGGAGAGTCGGGAGGATGTGAAGAAGTCCAAGCCTTCATCAGGTCAGGTGTGAACTGCACTGACGTTCTCATGACATTTCAATTTTTTTATCATAAAGAACTTTATTGCAAAAGCTGCTCACAGCCTCACGTAATCAACACAATTTAGTGTTCGCTCATTGTAAGGTCACAGTTAATGACCAATAGAGAAGCTACAATGTAGGTGAATGCTGCAAATTACATGTTTACCTGCACAGGTTTTGTAACGACAGCTTTTTGATGACCTTGTCCCAGCTGTGCTGACTTGTTGTCTCCAAAGCCAAACAGGATACCTTCATCTGTGTAAAAAAAAGAATTTATAAGTGAAGAATTCATCCGAAATTTGAATGTTTCTTCATCTTGCTGTAACTGTTAATATCATACATAATTTTTCAATGAAACAGGGTTGTCACATCAATCAGAATACTTGCCTTTGACAAATCTGTTCTCTGAGTTTCACATTCACAATTCCCAACCCTCGCACTCACATTCACTTAAATAAGCTATCGTTAACTCCAGCTGCAATGTAATGGGGTTGAAATGTACAGAAGAGCAGGAAAAACATGGCTTTAAAACATGGCTCCCAGAACAAGACCATTTTCATCTTTCTATAACAACTGGCAACTAGTGCCAGGCCATCCAACAAACAATCTCCATCATACAGGGTAAAGTAGATTAAAACTCTCCAATCAAAATGCCACTTTTTGAAAAGGCCCACTACTGTGATTGGTGGAAGTGAAAACAATATTTGAACATCAGGGTGGGTTGAAAAGGGCTATAACTTCCTTTGAGAGGAAACAAATTTTGCAGGCACCAAAACAGCAAGTGATTTTACACAATCTTCAGAATTTTTGAACCAAAGACTGCCTGGTGTAGGTTTTTCTCACTGGATTTCTTGTGGAACCCAGTCAATTCACATGACTGATTTTGGAAACCAACTCCCAGCTGGTTTACAACACAATTTTTTACATCCCTCAGACGACCAGTACACACTCTATGCTTGGTAATTTTAATGAGCTGTGCCCTACCGTACCATAGGCTAACTCTAAAAGTTTGTAAAGTAGCTTGATTCTAAGGTCTAGAGATGTACACAAAATCAATCCATTCACCAATCCTTGTCTCTTCAACTAGTTCAATTCATGCCCCCAATGCAAAATGACAAACTGGAAATTACAAAGGGTATAACTTACATTGTGGCCCTTAAAACATGACTAGTAAGATATGCACATTCAGACCTGAAAGCAGCAATGTGTGTGCTTTGCCACAGCTAGCTTGCATGAAGGTATAGGTCTTCAAACTCTCTATGACCTTTGGCTTGTCACAACGGATTGTATCCCCATGGCCAAGCTGACCTTTGTCATTTCGCCCTAAAAAGTACAAGTCAAATTTGAAAGTCAGTGACAATTTTCACCCACCAATCAGTGTCCCAGATTTACAATAAAAGTCTTCAGTCATCTCCATAACAAAGTTGTCCCTAAACTTCAAACCTTCAAGCTTCCCAACAGTGGGAGTTTTTCTTCTGAAAGTCATATTGAATACTGCATCAATACCCTTGATAAGTTTTAAAATGGCTATACACTGGCTGATGAGTCAACGTTTTC
>NC_090888.1:3015753-3043253 GCF_036669925.1 Montipora capricornis | reverse complement strand
AAGACCCACTCCATCTTCATAAGCTTAGTTATCATGCAACCATGCCTTTGCCACACCAGAATTTAGACAGTCACGATGTTCCCACTGCGACGGTTGAATCATTGCCTGGACTGGCCAAAAAATTGTCCCTGTTTTTGGCATTCAAATTTTGTAACAGTTTGGCATCTAAATTTTCCGAAGCGTGGTTCTATGCCTGAATTTTCAACCGGTCAAAAATTGGTCTGTTACCATATAAACAATACCTATCTTGATTTTATCAAATTTAGCAAAAATAGCTACAACAGATCTGATTTTGGCACCTTTTTCTTTCTTTGTTTCTGTTTTTACCTCAGTTGCTTGGTAACTGCAGTGGAAATTCAAATTAATCTCTCTAAAATCTAAATTCTGAACTCCAAATAGGTCAAATTTGGGGTGCAGGGATGACGTGCAGCAGTGAGAGCCTGTTTTTACCTATTCAGTCAGCTGTCAATCTGGCAAGAGGTGATGATATTTATGTCAAGGTGTTCTTTTCATTAACTACAGTAGAAGCAACCATCTGCTTAACATATTGCATTTGCTGTGAATAAAGCTGCTCTACATTTTTAATATAATTTGTTCCATTGTATTTTCAAATCTTAGAATTCACCCAAATCATTTCCAAAAGGTCAAAATTACAAAGGTATTCTTGACAGTGCAAAAAAACAATTCCATACCAAGCAACATTTTAGCAGAACATCAACTTTCAACAATTTTGCCAAAAGACAAAACACCATCCTCAAAAAGCCGCGAAAAAAATCTATTTATCTATCAACAATACAATTGACTGAATTAAAAAAAATGTAAATTATGTCAATCATAGGGTTTTTTGACAATATCTGCTTTGTATTGCAAAACAGAGAGGCCATAGATTCTGCACTTTCTAACCCCGAAATGATATGAGACAATAGACTTTGGATAATGCCGTCTCATGAATATTTTCATGATCTTAAAATAATAAAATCACCACACAATAAAAATTCCAAATTTCGGTTAAAGATAAATTGCAATTGTTGTGAATTTGGAGATTTTTTGATACTGTGCAATAAATATCAAGTTAACCACAATTTGCAGCAAGAGAATGACTCAAAATAGCCCGCTCTATTTTTTTCCGAACAAGTACCTTTCATCTCTTGCATTCACTTCAGCAGTATCTAATGTAATCTCAAATTTTGGGATTAAAAATGGAAAAAAGTGCTTTGAAGGGAATCGATGCGTGTAAATTGCATTTAAATTTAACACAGTATTTGTATTTCTGCCCGCGAATTTCATTTCCCGCGGAACAGACTTTTTTGCAATGATCTGTGGTTATCAATTTACGTGCATCCCTTACTTACACCACTTTCGACTGTCTGTCGTATAACATTTTCTTTTCATCATATATTCCATTGATCTTTTCGGCAAAAATAAATAACTGTCCGCTGTAGAACCGGAAACAGCCGCACAAAAAGATTTGCATGTTCCTGACGGTCTTTGAAGACTGTCCATCATATATGCATATGCATCAAGACGTTCACCTTTAAAAGAAAATTCATTTCATCTCTCTATGAATACTTTTGGGCGATACAATGGCAATTCAATATATATCTTAGAAAAAATTTCCTAGGATTCCCAAAAATCTTGGGAAATCGAAAATAATTAGATCTCCCAAACAGGTCTGGAGAATGCTGTACCTCTCAAGAAATTCGATCTTAAATGGTTTAATCCAAACGCAATCTCATCGAGTGCTCATAAATCCACTATACCTGGTCTCTGTCGTCTTCTTTGGCTACCTCGGAAGTGGAGTCGGCTAAGATTTCGTCTGTTAAGTGTGCATCTTCAATATTTGCTTGACCCTGTTGCGATTCGTGCGTTTCCGATCTACACTCTATCTTCGATTTCTTCGAATTTTCTTCTTCGCAATTTTCCAACTCTCCCTTTCTTTTCTTCGGCGGCGAGTCCGGATTCGACATTTGTACAGAAATTTATTCTCAAAATATTGAAGCAGGCAGCAGAAAAGATTTTCTTTCTCTTTTGAACAGTGCACTGAAGCCGCTAAATAAAGGAGCAAAGAAGAATGAAATTGATGACAAGGAGTTGCTAGAGAAGGAATGGTGACCAGTACCCAGCACCTCTGCGAGAAGTCACATTCAATCCCCGTGTTGCGCGGGTTTCACTCGTGCAATGGTGTGGTTGCAACTATCGGATATTTCCATTCAGAGAAGATGAGAAGTGCTTTAAAGATCAGTAAACGATTAAGGACAGTGCCTACTATTGTTATTGCGCATACGCTCTGCGCATCTCGAGATACTCTGGTCTCCTATCGGTGGTGCTTGGCAGGGATATTTTTGCGCAGTTTAAAACTATCCAGAGAAAGTAGATGTTAGTAAGTACTCTTGGTATCCAAAAAGAAAATTGGGGATAACCATACATTTTTCACAGATAATTAAGCTTTAATTTGAGAAGGTCCGCTTTTTTTTATAAATATTACATGTATTCATGAATTATCTGGGAAAAATGCTTGGTTACCCCTTATTTTCTTTTTGGATTTCAATAACACTTGTTATATTAAGATCTACATTTCCTGCATAATCATAAACCGAGGAAAAAATATCTTTGAATTAGTAGGCACCGTCCTTAAATCCGAATAAACTGATTCTATAGCTTATTACAAAGGTTTAGTTAGAATAAGGCGCGCCAATCAAAATTTCGGCGCGATGACGAGTGAAATAGCCAATACTGTCACAAATGACAAATGTGAGACTAGTACTATTTTATGAAATAAATTGAACGTTTTCGTACATAAAATTGCACAGCGAAACAGCATACATTTTTCTTTCCTTCAAGATACAACTAGTTTATCACTGTTGTTGTTTTTGACAAATAGCAACTAATCTCACACGGAAGTCCGTTACGGTCGCTCCTTCCGTCTCCCCCAAAACCCCATTTCTCGTCTGTTCAAGTCATCAGTCTCCCCAACGACCACGAACCCCCCTACAAATACAACTTATTGCAACACAGTGAAAGTACGCATGATGCACACATTCGATTTGATTTATTCTGATTTTAGTTGATTTGTAACCTCTCCGGTTAGTAGAGCACTCGTGCTCGGCTAAATAACCTTGACAAAGAAAGGTTACGTTTATACAAACTTTGGTAGAGCGGCGGAGATTTGATCCGAAGGTCGTGGGTTCAATTCCCACCCTGGTCAGAGTTTTTCTCTGTCCTTGTGTGGGCCCAGTTCCATCAGTAGGGCTAACGCTCACATGGTTCATATGGGATAGAAACTGATCTAGCACTTCACGTTACACTACACTCTCTTAAATAACCTTGAGACTTACATAAAGTGATTATTATTATTATTATTATTATTATTATTATTATTATTATTTTAGACATATTAAACCTAAAGGCTCTTCTCATATGTTTCGTGTTGTGTGGCAGTAAATTCTCTATCCGGCATTAAAGGGGCGTAGCGTCCATATACGCACGTACGCCTGTGCGTAAAGCTCAAATCCGAGAGTCGTTTCTCCGGGAGGCATTAATTTTTTAAAGTCATCATACAATCGGGCCAAGGTTTTTAAATTTCGAATTAAATTGGTGTCTCTGTGTGTGAGTATTTCCAGTATCTTTTCATCAAGCCATACCGGACTGGCCAAACGGATCCAACATTATCCAACATTGTTGGACGCTGTTGAAAAGCGTCGAACGAGGTTATCGAACAAATGTAACTTGTTGGATTCAGCATTTTGGACTCAAGGGTCTACAACCAAAATCTACCCAGAATCCTTAAAAAACAAACTTTCGCCATGTAGGCGTTTTCAAGTTCCTTTTAAAATTATCAATGGAGTCACTCTCTGTGATAGCAAGAACACGGCTCTTCCAGAATCTGGGAACTGCAACAGCAAATGCACGGTCTCCAAAGGTCTTGCACCATGCAGGTGTGACGAACCTTGAGAGACCCAGGGCATCACTGCGTAGGGAGTAGCGTCCTGAGGTCTTGACTTGCAAAAGATCCTGCAGATACATTGGCGCCCTGAGAGCTTTGAACACAAGAAGGGTACCTGTTCGAAGGGAGACTGCTTAAGCTTTCGTCGCTCAGATATTCAAGACTTTGCTCGTTCACCATTCTGAAGCTTGAACTGACTTGGCAACGCGCGAAACCCTGGATACCGGTAGCCGCATAGCGCACGCGCGCCACTGTTGAATGTGATGGCCAAACAAATGCAACACAGTTTTTCACACCTTAGAACAAAACAAACGCTGGATAATGTTGAAGACGCTGTTTGATGCAACATGGTGGCCAAACGAGTGCAACATGCTAGATTCAACAATGTTGGATGATATTGCACTAACATGTTGGACCAGTTTGGCCAGGCCTTAACGGCCAGAAACGAAGTAGTGGACGACAGTGTCAGCGGTCGGCGGCCATGAAGGGGGTATGCCGACCGCATGCCGACCTAAATTTGTAGTAATACATATGTACGAAATTGCCTACCTATCTTTTTAACTTCGTAGTTATTCTAAGTAGCCAGCACTTTCTCTTTTTTAATTCATCAAATGTAATTATATCCCGATTAATGTTTAAGGAAATAAAGGTTTGTTTAAAAGCAAAAAAAAAAAAAAAAACCTCTACCCTTCGAGGCGCCCACGCAGTGTCAGTCTTATCACCAGTCCCCGGTTATTTTTTAAAGAAATATGATTATGATGATGGTCTTGATGATGATATTATAACAGAGTTTGCGACATCTTGCCATCTGCTTGTACTGTAAACCCCCTGTTTTGTTGGTGCAGAGAAAACTCGACAGATGGGTAAAATAAACAACCAACTATTGCATTTTCCTTCGCATTTATATTGAAATGTGGTTCTAAAATAGTCGGAAATGACAGACCCCCCCCCCCCTCCTCGTTTGGAGCGCCTTTGGCGTACACCTTCAAAATTTTCACGCTACGCCCCTGCATTAGCAATTATATTCCGCCATTTTCTTCTTAAAATTTAGTCTGTGCCTTCGGATAAGTTGGCAACAGACCAACTTCGATATATCAACATTCAGTCCTAAACAAAGGGCATCATCTCGAGGCTCTGGGGGAATAATCTCATACAAATCATTATATTTATTCCCCAGAGCCTCGCGATGATGCCTTCTGTTTAAGACCGAATTCTAATATATCGAAATTGGTCTCTTGTTTGACCACCGAGGAAGATAATGTTCCTGTGATGACGCGTTATTTACCGCTTAGCAAAGCAAATATTCTTGAAAAGCATGAAAGCAAGGCAGTTGTGACGTTATCTCGGGAATTAACCCATGGTATTCTCCTGCTCGGATTTGGAAAAAAGTCCTCTGATTTAAAAAAACAAAGTAACTTGAATGGGATTAAAAGCAATGTGTTTCCCTTCGGGAAAAAACGGAATACCTGTGGAAATATTCCACATCATCTATAATAATTGCGTCTATGCATCTACCCTGCAGGTGAGCTTCCCAACGCAGGGGAGGCGAAGGTTATTTTCATATGAGGGGGTGACGGAAAGCGTGAGAGGCGCGGCGATTTAGACGGGGAGAACTACACGCATTCCCCCTCTCCCCACCCCTAGAACATTTTGACATGTAGGTGATCTTAGAGGCTTGGGGAAGCTGTTTTTCCCACATTCACCGCGACTCAAATTCCAAAAGGATCAATTTTGAGAAGGCTCCACAGTCCGTGCAAGATCAAACGAATTTTCACATATTTGTTGAACTCTGCAACAGGTGCTCAATTAAATACCGCGCAAAAAACAATGAATGCGAAAGCGTCGTGTTAGAAAAATACCGATTACTTGAACTGATAAATAGTAATACACAGGAAAATGCACTTGAATACTAGTTCTGTGGTTACACCATTTATAGAAGTCAGTTGGAGAGCTCCTAGCCATATGTACCATTAAAACCGAGCTTATGTTCCTTAGGTATGCACTGTGGCCCATCGAGGGTACCATAGCGCTCAACCTTTTGGCTGATTATCGGGTTATCAGTGGGTGTGATCAAGACGGCGTTAGTTGACCCCATGGAAGGGTCCTCGTCGAAGTAGTTGAAGGGCCTTATGAAGAAACTGGCAGAGTTTGCAGCAGTGGCCGTGTTCGGTATGTCCTCGGAATGGGGTACATGCATCATTCCAATTGTTACCCAGGCAACCAAGTCTTCGCTAACTATGGAGTCATCGTCAAGAAGATACTGCCGGAAGTCCAGCTGCGTGAGGAGGATAGTGAATAATCATAAATTGCAATGAAATTATTGAAACACTTTAACTTCACGGTTAACGATAAAGCTGAATAATTTTGATTTGAGGTGAATTGGAAGCCGACCGACAACAGTCTTGACTCTTCCGTCGCCCGATGTGAAGGAATCCGGAATCCCGCAAATGTGAGGCTTTGGAATCCGGAATCCAGTGTACGGAATCCAGAATCCAACGAGTTCGATAGAACCCAGGATCAATTTCGTGGAACCTGTAAGTTTGGAGGCCGGAATCCCTGACTCGGGATCCGGGATCCACAAATCGGGATCCGGAACCCGAGGGCCACCTGGATTCCTTTACAAAAGGCGACTTCTGGCAATGCAATGGATTTTGGAGCGAAAAACGTGTAGTATTTCAAGGTTCGATTCAGTGTTCTTTCAAAGGTACTTAAATTAAAGTTACTAAGGATGATTGCTGGTAAATTGTTCATTTTGAGGCTTCTCAATCAAATGGGAGCGGCTTACCAAAGCACTTAATCGAATTGATGGCTTTTATGTACTCTCAATGAAGCAATAGGTAAGGTAAAAAAAGTGCATAATGTACAACTATGAACTTGAGAGAGGGTTGGTCTGTCACGTCAAAGTAAATCGTTTTGTATTTTAAGAATGGTTTCTGCACTGAAGTGTGATTCACCCGAAGGCTTTTACTTGGTAAAATTGTGAAAGATGCCGTATTGTATACGTACCTGTGGATCAGAAGGTCCATTCATGTTGTAGATGGAGCTGCTCTTTGTCTCATCCTCCTTGTACTTAGTCACAGCCATTTGATAAAGAGACCAACTCATAATTGGAGTGATGATCCAGTCTTCAGGATACAACTGTTTCAAAATGTTATCCAACTGTATGCGATAACCTTTTCTTTCGCCCATGCTATTCTCTTTTGCATCATTGAAGAAGTTCAGATACTTCGGTTTGTCGAAGTTAAACTTGTAAGCAGCCTCTAACTCTGTGTTTTTCACGCTGCGTTTGAGAACCTTTTGAACACGGGTTTTGTTGGGGAACCAACGTTCGGTGATGTTCTCGATGCCAATCTCAATCGTCTCATACGAATTCTTTCTTCCACCGACGTCCAAATCAACCTTGTAATGGATAAAATGATCGTGTGTACCACTGGTAAAATGTTCTTGAAGTTTGCACGAATATGGCCTGGAGTTCGAGTCATAGAACGAACCATAGACGTAACCGGAAGCAGACATCTTTACTTCTAGGACGCCATTTTGGTAGAAGATGAAGTCGAACACATAATCATAGTTACCCGGTGTAGCAACAGTGCGAAGAACTAACAGGTGATTTACCATTCCACCGTAGAACTTGTAACCACCCTCGTAGTTGCTATCGTAATGTCGGCGAAGTGGCATCCCGGTGTTCATCTCGAAAACGCAAACGGCGTTGCGAAATGTCAGCGGCTTTCCAGTCCAAGTCATGTGTACAAGATCGAAAAACGTAGCAGTAGTGGGACAATCGATACCACGGACCATCTCCCAACTATTCGTCCCCAGGGCCCAGTTGCTGTCCAGGTAATTGTTCCAGGAGGGGTTTGGGTAATAGCCACCATAGGTTGCAGCAGCCTCTTGAAGGCTCAGCTCATAGATGATTCTTTCTCCGTTGAATCTTATGTCATAGACTTGCATTCCACTATAAGAGTCCATTCTAAAATCAAAAGACCATGACATATAGCTAACATGGCGACCTTTGACAGAGTAGCGCTTCCCATCTGGCTCGTACAATTCAGGTCCTCGCATGGGTTTGGCTGGTTGAGGATTACCTCTACGCTCATAGCTTGAAAAAAGTGGTGTCTTCATGGGTGCCGCAATTTAAATCTTTTCAATGATACCCATGTTATATTTCTCCACCAACTCATCTACCGAATTAAAGGTTTGATTGTTATAGATGACGCTGAGGATTTTCCATTTCGAGGTATCAGCTTCTGCATGATCGGCTAGCAAGGACAAATCCACAGTGTGCTCGAAGTCACCCGTCATCTTCCGAGCAAAGGTGACCCAATGATGGCGGTCATTCTGACTAGTAAAACCCATCGGCGCTGATGTCCTTATAGTAAGACACTTTTCGGTGCAACCAGGATAAAAGGAGTATCCATCGTAACTTTCTCGCATCAGCTTGGAAAGCTTTTCAGAGGCATTGTTGACGAGAACCGTATTGACTACGATATATTCAAGGAAGTCGTAAGGTCGAGCATTGAAAGGAGCAAAATTCGTGTCTTTTCCCGGGATTTTTCTAATCGCGTGTTTGGTAGGATTAGATGCAGGACTAACAATGTATTCCTTCACCACAGGAGGGTCATCTGCACCATGAAATACCACTGCGACAGCTTTTCGTTCAGGTTTGTTACCATCGCCATCTAGATATGCCAGAGCTTCATCTTTGGGCGGTGATAGCAACTGCACTGAGCTATAATATAGTTTCTGTTGATAGCCGCTTCTTCCATTCTTGTTAGCTTCAGTTCGGTTTGTTTCAAGAGATAGTCTCTGACGGCAATAATTTCATTTACTGTGAGATCATCAAAGACACCAGCGGACCTTGGGTTTTCATCGGGACCCGACAGCCCTTCTGCACAAGTCATCACCTGATTATGGTCGAAGAGATCGGGCCTTTTTCCACCGAGTGCATTCTCGGTTTCCTTCGCCTTTGTGGCTACCACTATCAGAGCAATCAGCAGCGCTATGCTAATGGCAATAAAACCAATTGCCAAGAGCTTCCATTTAAGAAGTTCATTTATACGACGCCCTTTACAAATGGATTTCGTCTTTATCATTGGTTCGTTTGAATCCATTTCTTTCATCATCGTCTGCGTAACAAAAAATACGAATTTTGCAGTTTGTAGCAAATACGTTTAATCTCCTTTGGTTGTCCTGCAGGCCTCAAAGTCTAGTCTCAAAAGGATTACGAGAGCGTTTTGAAATAACGACACCGGTGGGCCTATACAAACATTGACGTCACATTTCGTTTGAGAAACAAATTTGCCAACCACGGAACGAAATAAGTCATTGTTTCAACAGCCAATTAGGTTCTGGTTGACATATTAATAACAATGGGCTACGACACGAGAACAATCGCTATAGGAGAGTTCAGAGTTCAAAAAACGTGCGCGCGTCTCGATAAAAGCAAGTACATATTAAAAAAAAAAACAAAAAAAAACCAAAAGATTTCTAATGCAAATTCTTTCAGCTATTTACCATAACAAAAAAGACAATTATATACTTTGTTTTTATTGCGACCGGCACATTCGTTTCTTGAAACTCCGAACTGGCTTATAACAAGCAATATTTAATAATTAGACCGGTAGACCGCAAGGGCTACGGGTCAATAGCCCACGAGGCGAAGCCGAATGGGCTATTGACTCGTGGTCTTTGAGGGCGAAGGGTCTTAGACTACTCGAAGACTATTACTAATAGTCCTCTAGTAGCGTAGCCAATTAAAATGCAGGATTTACATTAGTCCACTAGTTGGGTGATCCTAATCTTTGATAGATAGCACTCAGGTGATAAGACTCGAATAAGACGGCCATGTTGGTGCCAAAACAACTGAAAAAAGTTGCTAAAGTTTTGCACATTAATAGAGTCAAATTCCCAAAAGACCTTTTCGCTATTTTTCTTGCCACCAAAAAGACCGCAATGACGTCAGGTGCAATCATTGATTGCACTCACGTGATAAGACGGCAATGGTGGTGCTAAAACAATAGAAAAATGTAGCTCACGTTTTGCATGATACAAATGGAGTCAAATTCGCCTTTGTTCTTTCCACAAACATGGCCGCCACTTCATTTTCATTAACTTGGAAATTACGATAAATAATTTACTTTTCACTGCATTAGAATAGTTTTCCGACGACTCGGGTATAGTTTCCTAGTACAGTTTTCATTGTCTAAGGAGTATTTACTGAAGAAAAAAAAGCTGTCAAAATCATCGACCTGTCACGATGTCACGTGATAGTTTTTGGCCAATGAGACTCTAGTTTTGCCATGTGCTCGCTGCCCCAAGTAACCCTTTCATTGTAATTTGTTTCTTTTGGTCCACATGGACTCTTAAATTCATTACAAGCAACGTTACACGACCCACTGAAACCATTAGAATGGCGCTGGTTTAAATAACAGATTAAATGCTGACTTCGTCGCTTCGTGTTTTTTGTTTGTTAACAGACCGTGAATAAGCGCTTGTATAATATTTGGATGTATTTGGAGTCTAAGTTTTGGCTTAGGAAATATAAGTTTTGTATCCTCGGCAATACTGAGATGCTAACGAGCTCGGAATGTGAAGGAAAAGCTATAGAAATAACTAAACATATTAAAACACCTAAGAGAACTGAAGAGAGCATTAATGAAGATAATGTGGGGGAATAATAGAACATGGGACAGAATTTCTGGCAACCGGGGAACCAAATTTCGGGGAACATGGAAGAAATTTTAACTTTTCTTGAGAACAAGAGAACATGTACACCCCCTCTTTTGGGAAGCCCTCCCCAATGCAAAGGGAAAGCCAACTTATTTACTGCGTAAATAACGAAAAGGGCAACAGGCTTATTAACGACTTACATACATAGGATAATGCCTGATCTCCAAGACCTTAAAATTGTCACCGAACAGAGGTCATTATTTTGAAGGCCTCGTATCCGATTTCATTAACACTAATCTCTATTCTTATCGGACCAAAAATAATTATGGCACCCTAGATACGTTTTTTTTTTTGTCACTGAAAGAGATTTTTCGCAGGGAAACGATGATATGCCCAGACCTCCGAAGACACTCAGCGGATATAACATTTCATCCGGTAGATTCACGTCGTTTCCGATCCGACAACTTGTCCCAAATCAAACTACCCCTATAGCAGGTCACGCGTTGAATTCATGTGAGAATTAATTTGTAAACTAAGCGATGTTCACCGATACGTTATCCGTTGTTATAAATGAGCCATCCAGACTTCAACAGATAGTTTTCACAATGACGTCATCAAATTCTAAAATCAAAATCGCAAGGTGTTTTAAATGTTTATATATAGGAGGTTGAAGATGACCTAGGAATAAATCTTTTTTCAAGTTTCCAGTTCCATGACGACTTTCGTTTCGAAATTACAGCATTTTGAAATTTCCATTTGTCACGTTGCGTGACACGATGATACAAAGTCATTTGGTTGAAAAAAATGTCTATGCCTATGAATCTCAGCAGTCTGAGCGTTTCAAGTACGTTATTAGGAAATGTGTTCATACACATTTATTTTATCTCATGAATGAAACGTTAGCGCTTTCATCGCTAAGGGAATTCCAGATGTTCGTGTGATTTCTGGCCGCAAAAATGGTGCACAACAGTGGTGCACCAACATGGCGGCGCCATACACGCTTCGGCAAATAACTCAGAAACGATGCACCGCACAGACATGAAAATTGGTGAGGTGATTCATGAATTTGTCTCCTACAACATTCCAAGTTTTTGGCATATTTCCTTGAACCGTTTCGATTTTATTTTGTTGTTGCGTGACAGTGAAAACGATCTATTTTCTGCAGAAACACTCACTTACTTCATTTGTTCCGTACTTCGCAAATTTGAATATCAAAGGAACGCATCGCTTCAATCCATTCAATCCTTGCAGTTTGCGTCTAGCCCTTCCAAAATATATCATCACCCTCCTTCTGCGACACATGATATTCCGAGTAACCGCTACATTTTAAACCTACTTATCAAATAAATGTATGTATGTCTGTTTGTTTGAAAGTAGATCTGCAACACAAAAGAGAAGTGTTATGCAAATATTATGTCACGTGGCAGGGATGAAGCCGAAATGTTATCGTCGCTCACCCATCAAGATCTACGACGCGACGGCAGCGAAAACGTTACAAATTATGCATATTTAATTAGCAAAAACAATAGATTTGCGCGCTCTGCGAGTGCATTTTTCATTTTTTTACATATCATTCACGTATTCTGAAAATCTACTACGTAAAATTACCAATTCTAAAGTTTTTCAGAGAACATGAACACAAGGCAGCGAATTTGAATTTTCTGTCGTAGTTTCAACACCGCTCCTCCTAATTCAGTTACTGGAAAGTTATACTAGTTTTTAGAAGGTAGATAAGCCAACATAATGACGAAAAAGATTAATTAACCTGAAGTTGGAATTTTAAATGACGTTTTCGTTACCGTCGCGTCGCAGATCTTAAACTCCCTAAAGCCAAGCGGAGACATGTTTCTGAGACAGTTGCAGTGACTTGCCCTTTCAAGTGCCGTGGAAACTAGGCTTCCTCCCTCGAAACATTCGTTTTACTCAACAGAACAGAAACAGAAAATTTGCATACGGCCATCTACCCGTATGGAGTTTTATCTTGTTATCTTAGGTGGTCTATTTCCGGCTGGAATTTTTTTACCTACAAATTTTCCATTTCGCAAGCTCCAGACTCTCATTTCGCAAACTACAGTAAGCCGTCTCGTCATGACAAAATTTTCCACGACGGCTGAACAAGATCAAACCCTAGGGTCCTTGAAGAGCGGAGACAATATCGGTGGAGGCGTTAGAAAGTTCGCGGAGCAACTTCAGAATACCAGCCCATGATTGCGTGACATTGAACGCTTGCTCCTGCAGTCCCGCACTCCCGCACTCCCGCAGTGGCGAAAAATGAACATTTATTTAAATGGCTGTAGAACTATTGCTCCCGCAGTCCCGCACTCCCGAAAAATTAATATTAAATGGCTATAGAACTATTGCTCCCGCACTCCCGCACTCCCGCAGTGGTGAAAAATTAATATTAAATGGCTATAGAACTAGTGCTCCTGCAGTCCCGCACTTCCGCAGTGGAAAAAAATGAATATTAAATGGCTAATCACTGAAACGAGTGCTTAGGCTTAATCAGTAAACGAGTGCTTTCTTCTTCACACAATCTCGTGAAAAAGTGTAGTTAACAGAAGCTTAAAATGAAAGCTAAAATTCTACGAGAGTGCTTAGGCCTAATCACTGAAACGAGCGCTTAGGCCTATTGCCTGAGGGGACTTTAATGTCACGCAATCGTGACCTACTGCGGGACTGCGGGACTGCGGGAGACCCTTCTTAAGTATTTCTATTTTGTTTCAATATGCAAATATTTATTGACTGCGGGACTACGGGAGCAGGCATTTAATGTCACGCAATTGTGGCCGGGTATTCTGAAGTTTAGCCAAGTTCGCTTGGGCCAAAGAGTCATTTCAATACGCGCAAAACCTTACCTCGATCTCCCGGTGCTGATGTTAGGTTCCAAGGTGGTGCGTCACAGGCATACCACACCTCGGTGATCGAGACGGGAGAGGACAAAATACAGAGCCCTACTCCATGGAGTACTCTATGGATTACCCAAATGGAGTACCCCTAAAAATCATTTATTGGTCATATTTAATACTTAATCAACATGGCGAGGTATTTAGATGTGCATACCTTTTGCTACAGTTCAATGCAGTTCACGAATTGGCCGCCATCTTGAAGTTTCGTAGGCATTTTATGTAACCCTTATTATAGTGTATTTTTAGACAAATAATATTCATAAAAACCGTGTACCCCTGCATACACCTTCAGGCCCGTGTGTGCCCATATATACATACACCCCTTTGGAGTGGATTGGAAAACTTTGTTTGTACACAGCCAGATTACAAATGGGTATATCTAAGCGGGTATACAGGGGCATACATGGGCATGTGTGGGTATACACTGTATACTCTGGGGTGTACATTAGTAAATATGGGTATACAAGGGTCAAAAGGGGTACTATATAGTGGTATACATGTTTGTATGAATATTTGTCGAAATACACCAAAAAATAAATACACTACAATAAGTGATACATGAAATACCAACGAAATTTCAAGATGGCAGGCAATTTGTGAACGGCATCAAACAGTAACAATTGGGGAGCAGGAAAGCTCGAAATAAATAAAGGTAATGTGCATCTAAATGCCTTACCATGTTAATAAAGTATTTAATTTCACCAATAAAAGATTTTTAGGGATACTCCTCTAAAGGTACTCCATACGGTACTCTATGGAGTAGGGCTCCGCGTTTTGTCCTCTCCTGATCGAGACAAAACAACTCTAGTTGGGCGTGGACCATGAGCTGAGTGTGGCCCAGTGGTTAGGGCGCCTGCCTTGAGATTCGGATAACCCGGGTTCAATACCTGTTCTGACCTCTCTTTGAATTTGTTCCTGGTAGACCTTGGTTCCGCTTCCCAGATGTACTTGTAGATACCCTAGCCAACTAGTTTGCCTCCAGCCAGTTAGGATTCTTAACAGTTGTTGTTGTTCTGTTCCGTCGTTTCGTTGATTGTGTCTCATTGACCCTGAAAAGCCACTATGGGGAGCAGTCAATTAAGTATGTATTGTGTTATAGTATTGTACTATATTGTTGCTATTTGCATTTTTTTGCTTTCTACGATTACTAGGATGCTTTCGATTGGGAAATCCAGATTTAGATCTTAAAATCCGGATCTTCGGATTTTCAAGCGACATAGATTTCCAATTACTGAATCTGTGACAAAATCCGTTTACGGTCGTTTACAGATTTTGTGTTCGATTGGAAATCCAAAGATCCAGATTTTAAGATCTAAATCCAGATTTCCCAATCAAAAGCACCCCTAGTCTCCTTTGCAGCCGTCTTTTGGGATGTCACGCAATGCTCCCCCGCTATACGCTTACATGCTCTGTACCTTGTGTAATCATGCATGGTCCCTTCTTTGCCTACCCCACGAGCGTGAAAAGAAGTCTCCTGCCCTAGCTCCCTCATGCGAAAACTATAAAACTTTCTATTTTACAAACAAACAAAATGAAACCCAAAAACCTACGGTATGGTGTAGAAATGGTGGTAATCACTATGTAATGACAGATGATTGAGAGATTGTTGCGAGGAAGATGCAAAACATGTAGCAACGACCACCAACATTGTTTGATACTACAGGCATAAGAACGTTTCCGTTGGTCTAAATGCTTACAGATGAGTGCTTTAACAAGGTTATCATTGCTGCATTATTAGAACAGGGATGGCACAGTGGTGAGAGCCATTCACATTCGGCAGATGTGGTTCTGATTCGATCTCTGGACTCAGCGCCATTTATGGGTTCAGTTTGTTGGTCCTCTACTCTGCTCTGACAGCTACTCTAGTTTTCCCCTGTCATCAAAAAACATTTTATTTGATCTGCTTAATTTCATGTGATTTGATTGACAGTTTCCCCAATTAGTAGAGCACGTATGTGCATCATCATCATCGTTATCAGCACAAAAAATGTCAACTCTCCCAGATTATCCAGGAGTGTCCCAGTTACTGAACATATCTCCCATACGGAATAATATATAGAGGATATTACATGGCCGCGCGGAGATACAAAATTTCTCCTCAAGTGTTGAAAAATATTTCATGACTGAGGGCAACGAACAAGTGAAATATTTTTCAACACGAAGCAGCCATGTCATGTTCTATTCAGTTATATAAACACCAATGAAATACTAAATCATTTGACAAAAGGCATTGAAAGGTGCGGATTGCATATATAATCATATCAACAGTGATCTTTTCATGTGTGAAGATATCATTGTTTTCGCGCAAAAGCTCACTTGATATTTCATTGGTGTTAATAAGAAAAAATGACTTTGGACCTTTTCTCCGCTGCAAGCTCATATTTTAGTCCTAAATTTCTGGCTTCCTGCTATGTCAACTTGGAGTGCATGCATTTATGCAGGATTTTTAATACTATGGTGGTAGGTTTTTTGTGCATACAGAAGGAGCTGTAACATGCTACAAGCTCCTTAAGCCGATGACACACGCAACATTTGTCGCTCAACAAATGTTGAACCATGTTGCACAGACGTGTTGAACGGAATAGAGCTGATCTCTATTTTCGTTCAACATCATTCATCAACATTCAACATGTTCAATGGCATATTTCAACATTCAACATGCCATGACACACTGTTCAACATTTGTTGATCAACAAATGTTGAACCGTGTAGCACCGGCTTTAGGTTCAGGCAGATTTGAAATTTTACGGTTGAAAAGATGAAAATGATAATTATACCTCTCTTAGCCCATGGTGCAATTCTATTGAAGTGGGAAGTTTCTTTAGGAGGTGTCAAGTTCTGGGGTGGTCATATTTCTGGGAGGGGAGGGGGGGGGGGGTTAGTCAATGATAGGGAGGGTTGATGCAAAGAAAAAATCTTCAGAACTTAGATCTCCAGGAGTTGTCATCTCTGTCATTTTCATCAATCACTGTCATCATCTTGACTTGTCCTTTATTGCCTGGGAAGGTAATGCTGCCAATCATTGGGCCACCACCTGTAGCCTAAGATGACCTTCTGTTCTCTCTCCTAATCTCAATCTCCCAACACCCCTTTTCAAAACACACGCTGATCCAAGAAAAGCTGATTTTCTTATTGTTCTCAATGCCATGCACAATAAAAGATAAGACAAACTGGCTTTCAAACCAAGGTTGCCCTAATTTCTTTGAAAAGCATGCCCGATGGAGTCTTAGCCCAAATTACAGGAAGACTACACGTGACTTAAAAGACCAGAAGGTTTATTAAACTGTTCAAAGTTCAAAATAAAATACATCAAGTGATGTAGTCCATTTAATCAAATGCAAGAGCTCTTGGTCACTAATGGCAATGGTGGCGCATGTATAATTAAAGGAAACAGTCTCGTCTTTCCTCACTTCAAAATATCAACAACCATCATCTGTGACTTCTTTCAACAGACACTCCACAGCCTTGTTGAACGCGTCGATGTAAGTCAATATAATAAGCTGCCTTCGTTGTTTTGGGTAAAATAAAAGTCTCGCAAAAGTCTGGCTTTGTTAAGGGTTTTGAAGGTGATGGCAAAAGTTGATTTAAAAAACTCAAAGCAAAATCATAGCAGTTGTTGTTATCCTCGTTATACCTAAAATAAATTAAAATAATCAGGTGTAAACTTTTTTTTTTCCAACATAAAACTCAAAGGGTAATATTTTTGAAGCCTGGACAAACAAACATGGGAGTAAATGGAACAGAACTGTGAATGTGAAGGATGGATGAAGAACATTTGCTGATCAACAGCATCAGGGACTCCTCGGAGTGCATCACACAAGGACAGAGAAAAATCTCTGATCAGGGTGTGAATCAAACCCAATGACCTACTAACATACTACTTAAAGGACAACACTCATTCATATTTAGCACTTAGCTGGTCTAAGCCGATTTGTCTTCAAATTCCAATGGCCTGCTCCAGTCTGGCCTTGTAGCTCAGTCGGTAGAGAAACGGTGATCAAATCCAGAGGTAGAGGGTTTGACTCCCACCCAGGTCAGAGATTTTTCTCTGTCCTTGGGTGATGCTCCAAAAAGGAGTTCCTGACGCTGTTCATCAGTGAAGGTACTTCATCCATCCTTCACAATCACAGTATTTAGCGTAAGGGCCTCCCTTGATCTCTGTACCATTTACATACATATATATGCAAGCTACTAAGGGCAAAACTCATTCATACTAAACATGGTAGTCTTTGTCCACTTCCAGCTGTTAATACAATGAAGCCTGCAAGCAGCAGTTGCATTAAAGCAAGTTTCAACTCAGGGAAATGTCTCTTTTCGTGCAGCCCATCAGCCCAGAAAATAGAAAAGAGAGGAGACCTCTGCTAGCAGGAAGTGTAGAAATTTGCTGAATTTGCTGTTTTGAGAATACATTTCAGTTTTTTTCCTGTTTCTTGCTTCTTTTGGTTTAACCTTGATACCTGGGAGTCAGACTTAACAGACTTCACTCTGTCTATCGCCAGATGATTCTACTCCTCAACTAGGGAAGTTCTGGGGTGCCCAAACAGTGAATGGCTTAACATATTATATTTACAAAATTATTATTAATAAAGAAATCTTAATTTAAGGTATTGAGCATGTTCTTACTTCATTGATGTCCACATGCCATTGCAAAGCATCTCTGGAAGTTTAGAATCCCAAATCTCTGGTCTTGAAAAATGGCTGTCGCTTATGGTAACAGGAATACACTGTTCCCAGTGAGTCCCATCAGCATGAAGGCCACGTTCATCAAAATTATAAACAACTCCATTTGATGCAGCAATGCCAACATGAAGATCGTTGCCAGTTTTATAGTCCCTATGAAGATGTAAGATCCAGGCATAATGCTTAAAATTAAAAGCACTACTGGTAACACACTCTTTCAGTTGGAGGAAACTCAAAAGCTGACATGTAAATCTCCTCTAGAATATTACCAATGGGGCATGACTGGGTTCAATTTATCAATTTTGAATTGTACTTGCAACAAACTTTATTTAGTTTGACAGTTATCTGTACAAATCCCCTTGATAATTAGCAATAGGCAAATGATCAGTGTTTTCCTTTACCCCAGTGATGGAGGGGGGAGGGGGGGGGGGGGAGGGGGTGGAGTGGAAGGTCAGGGACTCTTGTGAAGTTAAATTTTTATTTGGGGTTGAGTAGCAGAAGCTACGTTTTGTAGCCCAGTTAAAAAAAAAAAAAACTTGAATTGCAAACAGGAAGCAAACTTTGCATATAATTATTGTTTTTCATATATTATTACCCACCCAAATGGCCCATTAGCTAGATGTGCTTCGTCTGATATTGCTACCATCACATATAATAAATCTAAACAAAGCTATCGATAGATCCTCCTCAAGATTTTTTGTGGAATAGATTCTTTATTTGAATGACTGTATGTAAGCTTACATTTATCATTGTAAGCCTTATTCTTATTCTTGGAAGGATGCCGTTGTAAAAAAGAACATAAAATTGGCCAGGTATTCGGAAATTGCTCTGCTTTCTGTTTCTATCCTCTGGTTCCTACCTTAAGAATGAGCCCCTTGTCGGTCGTACCAAGAACAAACAAGAAACATTTCTTTGAGAAACAAATGGACTCGGGAGACGAAAAGGAGGAATTATTAATTGACAGCGACTTAGAGATTTACCACAAATTGGGCAGGTCTCGGGAAACTTTGAGAAAAAAATATTCCACTCAGAAGTGCAATGCTGCATGCAGCGGATAGCTTCTTCCTCCCGAATATTCATGATGGATCTCTCTGATGGATCTGGATAATTCAGTCGGCCATTTTAAAAACATAGTTTAGTTCCCAATCAATGCGCAGTCTTTCAATAACCGAGGCAATAATGTACAGAGACTGGGTCACTACCAGTCTTTCCAGCACAACAACACCAATGAAAGTGGCTTTTTTTCGGAAAAAAAAAAAAAAAAACTTCCTCTCTTCTCACTGAACCATTTGCTTCATAATGAAAGACACGTGCTCTGTTAATTGAATGCAGTAACCAACCATTAACGAAGACTTTTACCAATTTTTCTGACCAATGGTCAGTTGGCTTTTGAGAGTCCTTTTCACGGTTAGGTTTTCTCATTTGCATTAGAATATACTCTTGCATGTATGTGAGGCAATTTCGGGCTATTTTGTAGTTTTAACCTGTATTTGCCTGGCATTCCCGTTATATTACATTGTAATGCAAATGAGAAAAACTAACCGTGAAAAGGGTTATTGTGAAAAATTGCTACTATTCGATTAGGTGGAATTCTCTCGGGTTTTACCTTTCAAATGGAAAGCACTCACGATGTCGACCTCAACATTTGGAAAAAAGAAATAAAAAAATTGTTAGTAAAAAATATAACAGCAATGAAATACTGATTTTAGGATGTTTGGTATGTCAAGTTCATGCGAAGGGAAAATCTTCCCGAAAGAAATTTTCCCGCAACGTCCTTGAAGCAAGACGACCTCAAAGAAATACTTGTCGACGCCAAAGCAAAAGTTATCAAAACACACAAAGAGCGCGATAAAAAACAATTCAAGGAAATGTTGCCATACATCAAATACTAGCATTTAGTTCTAGAAGCAAATTTATGACACACATTAGAAATAAAGACACCACGCAAACGTCTATCCATCCACCAAAACGTGTTAAACGCTATTTCACAATCAGAGCTTAACATTCTCTGGAGGGGTAGGGGAAAAATTTTGGGCCAGTGGCATATACGGGAGGGGGATGGGGTTGGGGTAATTTTTGGATATACGCACTTTCGGGGAGGGGTACATTTTTAATTTGCCTTAGTTGGTTAAAAAATCACCGACCCCCACCCCCAGCAAAAACCCCCAGCAATAAAAAACGAACAGTCCCTTATGTCTTCCACTAAAGCTCAATCAGGCGGCCATGTTGAGTCCCGAAGAATTGAAAACTTTTGTTTTTGCACAACGGAACTCGTTCCCAAACAGTTCCAGCTCGAGGCTCGGGGTACGAAACATGTTGTCTATGGCCAATATGGCCGCTGCGCGAATAAGGCCCATCTAGTGATTTCCCTTCGTTGTCAGGCGTCAGGCGAGGACAAAGAAATGTGCCAAAAATTTAAAACTTATGAGAGGGGCGTGGAAAACCAATAAAACCAGTTGTTTGATGAAGTTCTCGAAGCCATCGACATCCATCCTTGCTTAAGTAAGCTTCTACGTTAAAAATGGAGAGCCGTTGTTAAACGTTTATTTATTTTTCTTGTAAGAAAAATCACCATCGTAGTCACGGTCGACGTTAATCAGTTCTGTTTTAAGTATAACAGTGAGAAAAGATACATAAGATAAGATAAGATAAGATAAGATAAGGTAAGATAAGATAAGATAACTTTATTAGTGTTTCCATAAATGGCTTTTAGAAAACTGATTACAATGACAAAATTCAATAAAATGTTAAAATTATTCGTAAACCATTTTTGCCTCATGCGTTAACACATGAACTTCAGTAGATCTGGGTCGTATTTTCCTTCTTACCGCCGAGAAGTGAAATATTTGTTGCTGTTACAATTCAAAAGATACTAGAGAGAGTTGGTATCGCGTTTGCGACAAACGGCAAACGGTTTCAGGCTAAAATGCAATGAGTTTCAACTTCCAGAGATCATCCTCGTGGGACATCCTAGATGAATATGGCTTTCCATCAAAAGTCACGTTAACATTCAATAATCAATCAATCAATCAATCAATCAATCAATTTATTATAGTCATTGCGTAGGATCGATGGAGTTACACCAAGTATCCATGAAACGCAAGACATTCGAAACATTAGCCCTAACAGAAGTCCATCAGTGGTGCTATATCATTTCATCACTACTAATGGAAGTTGCCATTGATTGGTCCTTTAGAGCGCAACAACAGGGAAAGGCATCAAGTGATGCAATACCGCACCCAGACTTTGCAGACGACCTTGTTGTATTGTCTAACACTGCCTAAGAAGTTTAGAACAGCGTGTCAGATTTTGGAAACGTTGCCTCTTTCTTCGACCTTAACATCAGCGTCAACAAAACAAAGAATATGGTAGAGAATAAAGGACAAAGAATAAGAGCAGAGGAACGTAGGACGGCACAAGATGAATCCGCCAGTGCTGCGCAAAGTGGAGAGGGATATGCTCCCGATGGGCATTATGTTTAACTACAGACCGTGCAGGGGGTGAATTGTTGTAATAATGTAATAGAACCAAAGCCTGGTTGAGGTGTTTGAGCGATAAGAAAAAAAAAAGAAAGAAGTGGGGCTCAGAAAAAGGGGGCTGAAAATTCACCCATTTCACCTCCCCTGGATCCGCGCCTGACCGTGATCTATAGAGTGTCGTGGCTGCCTCATGCGTCTACAGACGCCGGGAGAGCTCCAAAATTTGAGATTAATTTAGCATTCCCTTTGAATCACCCTTTTGCAACCCACGTGATTGCTCTTAGGCGTCTTGCTTTGTATCAGGTCATGCTGCTGTAACCAAACGAAAAGGAAACTTCATAGTTCATTATTTTACTATTTTTATAATCTCGTATTGTCAAAGAACAGCTAGCTCTTGTTTCATTTTGTTTAATAAGGCGACAGTCAGACGCTAAAACAATACCAATGTAGTCTTCAAATGATAATGTCATTGTTTAGGCTTTACGCTTGTCTCGCTTAGTTTACAATAATAAACACCAAAGATCCATGTTTTCTTTCGCAGCAACCTGATCTCAAAAACACTTTTCAAGCCCCAATAAAAAGTGGCAATGTATCTAAATAAACCCGCAATTCAAAACTTCCTATACTAATTAACTTTCTCATATTGACTCTTTTGGCGGCATTATATTTAATTTAGTCTTGCAAGACAGTTTCGCTGGAGTAAACTCATTATCTGTCAAGAAAAGTAAACAGAGAGAAATAAGTGCGTTCATTGTAAAGATAATTCTCACTTGCTTGATGTTATTAAGAGGCCAATACATATCTAAAGTTTGAATGTATGCATTATCCTAGAATTACAGTAAAATTCTGGGATACAGCCTGATTGTGCATCGAGAACTGCAAACCTGAAGGAAGACTCATCACTCACATATTGAGTTTCTGTTCAAGGCAGTGCTATCAATTTCTCATAGAAATGTCGCTGTCTTTAACGATAGCAATTTCGAATGTTTCTTTAGTGAACGATACAACTGCTGCAAGCGAGGTTCTTTTCCAGATCAATCCCATTTTGGGTTTGGTAGTGGAAGGAGTAATTGCGTTCTTAGTTTGTGGACACTTTCTAATTCTCACGACACTTACCTTATACAGGCCATGGAACATAGCCGACATGCTGATATTCTCGCTGTCGATTGCAGACACTGTAAATGCAGCTATTCCGCTCCAAATGCTCAACATCGTGAACAACTTCATTGGTCCTCATCTCTGGACACGGGTGTCCTGTGCCGCGTTCGTTACGTGCACGTATACATTTCGTATTGCTTCCGTGTGCACGATAACTTTGATATCAGTCGATAGAGCCATCTTGTTGACGAGGCCATTGCAGCACCACATCATTGTTACAATTGGAAGGGCAAGGAAGGCGATCGTCGCTGTCTGGTTGTTTTCTATCGTCCTGGCAATTTTACCGTTCATCGGAGTGGGGCATTCAAGTTTCAGAGGTGGTTACTGTTTTTATCAGCTATCTGATTTCGGAATCATGTACGGATACATTATCATTGGCATTGGTGTGCTACAGTTAGTGCTGGTATTAATGTGCTTTATAGCCATCAAGATTACTAGTAGCAAATTTGTGAAACGCCAATCTGTGATGGCGGCTTCCAAGCAAACTGGCTTGAAAAATTACAAGAGGCGGGAAACCGCAGGAACACGGCAAGTCAAGCAGATGTCATTCATGATGGCCGTAGTGGTGTTGCTTTACTACTTCAGTTGGTTGCCTTACTTGGTGAGTCCTTTTTGGTCGTGCATGCGTGCATCTTAATAAGTGTAATTGCTGTGTGTTATATCTGTTTAAAAACCTAGGTCAGAATTTAAGTAGATCCACAAACGTTCCAAACCCCATTAAAGTTGAAGTTGACTCAAATAAGTAAACTTTCAAAAATGAATTGCTCAGGGTGGAAACCCCCTCAGATTAAAGCTGGGTTTTAAATTCCGTCCCGGGACTGCAGTCGGTCGAAAGTCTATCTTTTCGCATTATATAAAACGCCTTTGGTAATTCTAATGAAAGTCCTTCTGCACTAAATTGGTCAAATCGATGGTTTACACAAACCAATTTTCGGTTTATTGCGTTCGAGGTACGAGAACGCAACACCTAATTTGTGTTGTAAGGGAAGTTTTTTCGAGATTGCATTTTCGTCGACACACTTTTGCCTCGCTTTGAGGCGCTTGGTTACGTTTTGCCTCACTTTGACGAACTATCGCACGTGGTGATTTGTGCGTCGTCTGCGTTCATTATTCTAGCGTGTGGTGAGGTTGATAATCTTCCATCGTTTATCGTTGAAAAGAGCTGAAAGATTGCTGAAGGTCTGTAAACTGAAGTCTGTAAAATTTTAATTTGGATTAAGCAAGGTTCGTCACTGTTCTTGGAAAATGATAGCGACTCCTCGCGCATGCATCAAACCGGTTTGTAATGCTCGGCGGCCGTGGTGCCACAAAGTGAATCTACCGAGTTGTGTAGCTTGGCGGCCGTTGTGCCACAAAGTAAATCTACCGAGTTGTGTAGCTCGGTGGCCGTTGTGCCTCAAAGTAAATCAATCGAGTTGTGAAGCTTGGCGGCCGTTGTGCCACAAAGTAAATCTACCGAGATATGACGCTTGTCGGCGCGCCATTTCATCATGACTTGTGATATTTACGGCATTGAAATCAACAAACTGAATTTATTTTGTCCAAGCGTTCAGCACAGAAAAGTAATCTTAGGTCTTTAATACCACAAGCTGAAAAGACTTGCAAGTAATAGTTTCATTTTAGAGTAATTTTCAGTAGTTGTCTACTTGTAGAATTCCAAATAAATAGTTAATGATTACGTCTAACAAGTTGTCACGTTCATAGATGCAGTACAGTGGAATTAGATCGTTATATCGAGGTATCGTTATAATGAGACGCCCGATATAACGATATTGCCTTAAAATAACCGAAAATATCTTTATATCGGGGTAAAATTAACATGTGCTTTTTTACTACTGTACATATTGTTTAATTAAACTTGTAATGAGTATCAAATGACTCACAATTTGCAAAGCATTAGACGTTATCAAGGTTACACAACAAAGTCTGTGGTATGAATCGTAAAAGGGAAACAAAACAAAACAAAACTTAAACATTTGATGTTGTATCTGTGTACTGATGCTGTAATATCGTTATATCGGGGAAGATTTTACGCTCGGTACGCTAAGAACTCAGCGTTATATCGGGAATATCGTTATATTGAAGATCGTTATATCGGGGTTCTGTCCCATACATTTTACTGTAACTTTTGCCGGGACATAGCATGTTTATCTTTTTACCGGGGATATCGTTATATCGAGGATCGTTGTATCGGGGTTCCACTGTAATAACATTTCCCTATCGCACGAACCATCCACCCTTTCCCCTCAGTTGCTACCTGTACCAAACCTGTACCGTCCTACAAACATCGAACGCACTCGCCTAAGCTTCGATTACCCCTAGTATTATAGCCGAAGTAGTCGTTAGGGTACTTCATTTGCCTTAGACAAGCCGGGTAGACAAGATCGCTGTAGGGAGTTCGTTCAAACATTCTTCAATCAAAGTCACTCCATTGGTGAATAGCTGCATGGTGCCAAAAATTCGAAAACCCCGGGGCGTTTTAAAAATGCAGTAAATGTACTTGAATAACAATCTAAATGGACCGTAATCATTATAAGGTGAAGCTGCATTACTTAAATTATGATTACATTTTTGGACATGTTTCCAAAAAACACAAATCTTCTTAGAAAAACACTTCCTGGGAGAAGCTATTTGCATGCTGTGGATATTATGGACAGTTTTTTCCCTCTAAAGCATAATATAGAATCTGTTCCAGGGTTTGTTCAGTTTGCGCTTTGATAACCTTTTGCTTTGCGTTGTAGCGCGTCTAAAATAAAGCAAGGAACAAATATTGGAAACATTTTACGGTACAAGTTTTATAATAGCCTACCGCCTACTTTTAATAATGAATACAGTTCCAGGGTGTTATTAATAGATCATTTCAATGTTTTGGTGGAATCGAAGTGATTTGTAGAGTTCATTAAAGTGACACTAGAACATGAAAAGATGGTTTCATAAAGCCGACATTAATGGGATTATCGTTAAATTAATTCCTTTGAAAGCCGACAAGATAAGCATACTGTTTAATCCTTTCCGCGAACCTGTCAAAAGCTTCTGTTGGTTTATTGTACCCTGTTTGGTGACATTGACTTCGACTTTGCAGCAAAATTGATTCCAAAAGCTACAATTTCCGCTAACTTCATTTTTGTGTACGTATACGTGCAAAGACAATAACGATACCAGGAAAGAAATTTCTTTTTTTTACGTTGCGTCTCAACAAGTTTATAATGAACAAATAAAGCCAGAATAAAGACAACGCACAGGCATACTGATTCTTTGCTTGTGCCCCTTGGAAAACCCGCTGAAATTGAGATAAATTATTGTACACCTGCCTCTGAGTTTATCTGAAAAGGTCTTAATAATGTGAAGTTTTTGGCTTGCAGGCTATGAAGGATATCATTACATCACGTATCCATTACAAAATTCTCGAATCTGATTGGTTATCAACAGCCTTGATTTCAGCAATAGGGCAGTTTGTAATTGGACACCTTGGAATTGGATAGTTGCAGTTTATGCGTCAACAAGCGCGAGCTAGATGTATTTGAATCAATTACCTTTTTCCAGAGCTATTAAAAAAACTAAGAAAAGTTGAGCAGATTAAGATCTAAAAATTTTATCACCGTCGCCTTCTCGTGTTTTGCGATAGTTACGATCAATTGACAATAGGACTTCGTGTCGTACAATTCAGTTAGGAATCGAGCGCTTCGCTATCGGCTTATTTTGAAATAACTCGCCCGATTAATCCCTTAATCACAACCATTACAATTTTCTCAAATGTAATTGGTGCATTAACTACTTTATTTTTCACTTATTATTGTGTAGGGTTTAAAACGGACAGTTAAAAAGTACAGTTGGCTGTAACCGGATACCTGAAATCGGATAGTTACATCAGTCAATCATATTAAGTGCACTCAGCTTAATCCACCAATCACAGAATTTATCACAATAACCATAGCAACAACCACTTACCCTACCAAACTCAGTGGGGATTTTCCAAAATGGACAAGCAGTGAAAAGGGAATGCATTAATTTTGTTTTCTTGGAAATTGTAATGGTTATGATTAATTGATAACAGGACTTCAAGTCGTCCAATTTGGTCTGTAATCATACTCGTGTTTAAACAAATCGGACTCCCGCAACGCGGTCATCCGATTTTGTTAATCACTCGTATGATTACAGACTAAATTGGACTCCACTCAATCCTATTATCATTATTAATTAAGTATCAATATCGATAAAAGACCATTTTACGTCCCAAATTTAGTCACACCAAGAGAAAATGAGGGGACAGAGAGGGAGGCTCAAGGCGTTGGCCGGGATATGTTATGTCCACGAAAGTTATTTTTTGACGAGCGGAAGTGTCTTTGTCCTAGCGGAAGTCTGTCTTCTGAGACGTCCGCATGCAGTCTTGCCCCGCTCTCAGGTTCTTAGTGAAAAGAGAAAATGATGGCGCTCGTGGAAGGCTGATGAATATTTATTTTCTTTCAAACATCGGACCGAGGTTGGCCTGCATGCGTACGTCTCGGAAGACTTCCGCTCGTCTAAAAATAACTTTCGTGGACATGACATATCCCAAGGGCTGGACCGGGAGCCTCCTTCTCTGTCCCCTCGTTTTCTCTAGGTCACACTCATTTAACTTCTTATGGATCTATGGAGTTCACGTTTCTCTCCACCTTCCCCTCCCCT